>NC_091822.1:126431123-126661123 GCF_038994185.2 Dermacentor albipictus | reverse complement strand
GCACTTATAAAAAGCCAGCATTTGCACATTCACGTTCGCGAGAGCATGGGACATCGATATGGTAGAGAAGTTTTTTTATTGACGCCATCAGCGAATGGAATACATTACAGGAGTACATTCTCGCTTACGTATTTCTTGTTAAAATTTCTACGCACGTGAGGATTTCACGAAGAAAATACTACTAACGTTTGTTCCGATAGCTGTATGAAGCATATTTTTTATCTTTAAGCCTTACAACATTACATGATAGACAACGCATAGAGTAAAACACAGCATTCGAGGAAAATTACGCGTAATAAGATCATGTTATTTGAAATTATATATATCATTTTGCAATAATATAAAGTACATACCGCATAACATCAAGGCCAAAAGTCGAACATATCGCATATTTAATCAACACACGCGCACGAAAACAACACAATGCAGATGTATGTACATTCAGTGACAGAACGATTACTCGAGTGAACCATGTATAGTATCGCTCTCCTTAACTTGTGGGGGAAACAGTGCACGGAGGAAATATATGTTTATTCCATTTCATGGCGTGAAGTTTTCCCTCGAAGAAACTCCGTGTTGTAGACAGTTCACGGAGGAAATACATTTTCACTCCGTTTCACGGGACGAGGTTTTGACACTAGTAAACTGTCTATTGTAAACAGCGCCGGAGGAAATACATTTTCACTCCATTTTACGGCAATACATTTAACAAACTGCCTATTGTAAATGGAGTGATATCGTCATTCCCTTTATTTACTCCGCCATTTGGTTAACGAGGCAAAATCATGGTTTTATTCTTTTTACTCCATGGTGATGGAGTAAATATATCGAGCTGCAAAATTTTATAAGGCAATCAACCATAAGAACACCTATTCAGGCTTATTTATGTTTACAACAAACCGGTTTTGGTTTCGATAGTTGGAGCGGAGATACGCCATGACGTTGTGATTTTACTGGGTAGCTCCATTACAGGTGACCGCTAAACGCGGATTTATACCCCCTCCCCTCCTCTTCCTCCTAAAAAAAAATAGAATTAAAAGAAATCGCAGCACTACTTTGGTTTTTCTTTTTTATTGAGCGACACCATTATGCACAGACTCACTGCTTCAGTACTTCGCCAAACATTCCTCTGTGGTTTGACGTTACGATAATGCCGACGACATGATGTCCCGAATTGAGACTAAGTTTGGTCTCAAATTAAAATATGAGCGTTTCCCAAGCTTCATGCTCGCTGAATGTCATCCACTTACGCGTGAGAAGCGTGTATAGTATACAACTTCTACAAGCTCGAAAATAATGTGTCGATACTCTTTTGAAGGAGGGTATATTAAACCTTTCACTCCCCGTCTGCGCAGGTTCGTCGCGAGCACACGTGGGTGATTTTGCTGGTGCGCATCGTGGCCAACATAGTGTGCGCCATGGTGCTCGAGAGCGCCTTCGTCGACCCCGGCCTCCTGGACTCGGCGCAGGTCCTGGCGGCCCTCATGGTCGTCTTCGCGGGAGCGCTCACCACCTTGCACCTGCTCGTCGAGGGCCACGAGAAATCGCCCGTGGTCGCTGCACACCGCTTCCTGCAGCTGTTCACGTAGCCGAGGCCCCGGAGCGCTACCTCGAAGGGCCTCATTTCCCCTCGCGGTTCCCGAAATGCTATCTTTCGATTTAAATACAGCTTTTGCAGAACCTTTGATCTTTAGCTTTTCTGAGTGCAGATCCTCCCCCGCGTTTCTTTTGACTAAGCATATATGGACGATCAAGGCATGTCGCGGGAGCCAACTTTTCAACAATTTCAACAAGGGGAGTTGTCTTAGTCCGGCCAGCAAGTGGCTTTACTTTACAGCGGTAAACGTTGCTTTACAAATTACAGTAAGCGTTAGAAGTAGCGCAAGACGTTGCCAAGGAAAGCCCTCACTGCCCTGACGAAGGCAAGTCTCTTTGTGGAAGCGCTGGCTCCAGCGACATTCCTTGTTCGATAATTGTTTGCCCCTTCACGCCTCCATATTCCTGTAAACGTCTGCCATGTCCGGCTTTCTTTCTTACGTGAGCACTATACTCACAACTCTGCCCGTATTCATCGGTACATATTAACATTGCGTGCATCGCCCTCATCTCTGGTAGGTTCCATAACATATAAGGGCTTCCTCGGTAGCCACAATGACCGTTAGGACGGCTGGTGGCGCCAATGCGAGTAGTTAAGGCTGACCAGAACGGGCTGATGAAATAGACGCTGTGGGAGGGCGGATAGGCGGAGGCCGAACGAACAGTATGCCCATGAAGAGGCGAGATCGCAGCAACGTCGGTATACGAGGGCAGCTGAGCTGAAGCGTCGGGGTTCATAAGCGAAGTTTACTTATGTTAATTCTTCTTTAATGATTGCCTGGATGCCAGGGTCAGAGGAAGGAGAAGGGAGCCGTAGCAGGTGGTCAGAATGAACATTTACTGTGAAGGTCTTCATGAACGATGGTGCGTGTCAGCGTCCACAGGACAGTACCAGTAGGAAGGTGAACTTCACATGCATCGGTGGTATACATTTAAAGACTGCAACTCAACGCGCCGGTATGTAGTGGTGGCATCCTATGCGGTAGTTGAATTGCAAGCAGCGTGTTGAAGGCGAAAAAACGAATCCCTTTGAGGATGTGTCGGATATCGTCACTTTGTGACATGGGGAGGATTCTGCGCGAACAAAGCGCCAGCAGCGTTTACTCAGTGTAGGATTGTTCGAGCGATTAGATGCGGTCATAGGGTTTTTTTTCTTCACCATCTCCGCGCGTAGAATTGCTGCACCAAAAATCGGACGCCACATTGTATGTAAAAGTACCCCATTTTCAGGGTCCGGGTTGTGATTTAGGAACCATGTCTTGAGACGTGCCAGAGGTAGATAGAGATATTGCCAACTTTTTTTTGCAAACTTTGCTGCTTGTCCCTTCAAAGGCATCGTTTTCGAAAGTGGTGAACCCTACTTCCTTTCCCGTAACCCTTCTTTATTGGCCTACGTCAAGATGAATTCTTTTTTCACTAATGGCGAATTAGACTGTCGTAGCATATTAACTAAACGGTACCGAACCCGCTCGGAAACGAAAGTCTGACAGCGGTTGACAGAATACCTACTATTCCATGGAAAGCTTTCTGTACATGTGTGAACATTATACACATATGTCGTATGTATGAAAATAATTTGAACAATTGATGTTATGTGTTGTTATTTGAATTATAGACATGAACATTACATTTTGTGTGCAGAAGGCGAGCGGCGAGAGGTAAAAACATTGGGTTAATTTGTGCCGACATAAACAGATGAACTGATCAACATCCTTATACAATCACACATTCTTTTGTACTTCATAGCTGCCAAAATTATAGCCAATATGAGAAGCAATAAATAGAAATCGAAGAAACTCAGTGACGGGTTAGCGGCGAGCGTGGTCAGTGGTTGTTAGAGGTGTGTAGCGATTGATTGATTACACATGGCTGCGGTTTGATTGCATGCGTTATATTACGTTCTAGTCGACTGAGTGGCTCATCGCGAAACATAAAGGTGGTGTAACCTAACGTCAGCGTGCGCAATATGGATTGCTATTGTCACAATAACAGCTCGTGCCGAGAAGTACTAACTTCGCGCCTCAGCAGTAAGATGGAGGCAATGCTCACTCAGTGGCATCATTATGCTGAAGCGTGTCATCCTGAGCGCTGTTTACTTGAAGATCAGTTGCTTCTAGCTCATCGCAAGCGGGCTCTCTCACGGCAGCTTCGGCGTGCTTTCGTTTACTTTCCTCAGGCTTCTTTCACGAGTGATCATTGAAGCGATTCTCTCGCATAAAGTTAAACTCGGAAATACGTTTCACTTCGCAGATTGACGTAAAACAAAACAAACGCAAATTTAGAAAAAGGAACCCGCGAGACGGGGTTTACTGCTTCGCAAGGGCCATATGCGTGCAATTGTTCTTGGTTGCCAAAGACAACATGGCGCCGAGAGAGAGACAAAAGGAGGCGCATTGATGGAAACGTCAATATTAGCCACTGCAATGCAAGAACTGGGCTAATTACAGACATGAACAAATTAGGACATTCGCACACTACGAAACCTTGCAGTACGCTCTTTCTGGAAGGCATTTTTCGTTGTTGTCAGTCGATAAGTACACTGATCGTGTACTCGCGATGCACCTGCAACTACATCGCTATATATATTTGTGGGCGCTGCTCCATGAGCTGAAAACAGCGATCCGTTGAACCGTGCACCTGCCAACACACCGATTCCAGCCTTTACAACGGAAATCCGTACATTGTTGTTTGGCAGCTGCAGGTACATTGGAACTACGTGGTGCACCATGTAGTTCTACGTGCGTCTTCGCACATTTCAGTGCGACGAAGAAAGGGCCAAGAAACAGTGATTGTCTGACCGACAGACAAGGCAGCGAGTTCACTGGAAGGGGGACTCTAGAAGATAACGACAGTAGGCAGAAGATAACGACAGTGGGCGAAAAAGGGACAGTCTTCTCAAACGATCTTCTAGTCAAATCTCTTTCCTCTACTCCACAGATGGACGAAAGGATCCTACGAGCTCCTCTTTGAAACGGGGCGGTGAGTTGCGCCACCGAGCTCTTTTGCTTATTTCGCCTAATGACTTAGCCACATTACCTTAGCTACTTAGCTAGCCTGTTCTGCTACAACACAGTAAAACTCAACTGTCTGACAGCCGATGTAAAAAAAAAAATAGTAGTTTGGAAATGAGGGATCTGAAATTCTCGGAACTATTAGTGGGAATGAACGAGGCTGGGGTTGACCAAGATGTACCGGCACTGTGACGACAACGTGACACCCCTTGGGTGGTGTTTGAAAAGTTATTTCACGGCACGAGCTCAGAAGTCACGCAACATACAAGCATCATGCGTGCAGTATGTGTAGCTGAAGTCGCTACGACAGGGCACGTAAACTTCACATTTGTTGCCACAAACGCTAGTGGACGGATTACGAGTTTCTTCGTTTGACAGGCGTCGGACTCCTGTTCCCGTCGTTGCACGTGAATTCCGTGGCTCGTCACGTTCTTCATCCATGTTAAAAAAAAATTGTCTCTGCTCTAGTAGTTGTGATAGTAAAGAGATCACCAAAGCTGCTATGGACATCGCACCACGTCAGAAACGACGACAAGGGGGCCTAGAAAGAGCTGTCAACTTGCTAATTCCAGTAAAGAACGAATGAGACTCAAAGCAACAGCACGAGCACGTGTGTGTCTTGACTTCTGGTCGCGATGTTTTTTTTTGTTCTAAGCTTATGAAAAGTTTATTTCGCGTGTACGGTCACAAAGGTTCTGTGTTAGGAATGCTGAGGTTTCGAGTACGTTCATCAACCCTGTGGTGAGTGACGAAAGCCATATTAACACAACTGCATGGGTTGCACAAACGCAATGTTCCGTATATTTGCTTCGTTCAGCGTTGAGGTTGTAGTCCTACCACTACTGAACTGCTCCACCGTAATATCGTTGCTTCAGTAAATAAGTGCAAATCGAAGTAAAATTAACAAGTTTAGGCATATGCAGAGAAATCGTCCCGAAGGTGCAATCATGAGCTTCGAAATTCCCTGTCCGCGAATACGCACGTACTGTAAAGCGTGCGCATACCCAGTTGCACAGAGACAGTGTGCGGTGCAGCTCTCATCATGAATTTCATTGTTCGTTTGCCTCCAAGAGTGGCTCATGCCCACTATGGGGGAATGACCAAAATCAGGTGAGTCAACAGAATGATATTAAGAGCCTAAAAAGAAGGGCTTTAGAGAACTTTTGATTAGCTGAAAAGAATGAAATCAGGCAGAAATTTAAGAATTTAGCAATGAAATTGTCTTGATTCAGTTATATACGTCACAACAGCTGCACCAGCATCCCTATTATAATGTCCCAGAGAAGAGGCTCCCAAAATAGAATATCGGGAATCGTTACATTCACTCCAACATAATGAAATTCTCCTTCTCAAGTATGTTTTCTCAATGACGAAAAACGGCGACACGACAGGAAGAAGTGCTCCATTGTCTCATCCTCACCACAGTATGATCACAAGGAGGAGGCCGCCAGATCGTATCGATGCAGATATGTAGGTAGATATGTAGGTATTCGACATGGGAATTGGGTGAGCACGACTTCAAATTTTCTATTACGGTCGAAGTTTCTGCTCCAAGCAAATAGGAGGTGTCGGTAATCAGTGAAATTTCTTAATACGTTCCAAGAGTCATGCTTGTCTCTCTAAGCTAGTCGCAGTTATGAATGCCGATGCAGGAAGAATCGGGAGAATTGGACCACCAAGGGACGCTCTCGGAAAGCTGTCTGCTATTGCATTCGCACCTAATCCTCCGTGACCAGCTACTCATACCAATCTAATTAGTGTTAAGTGAGAAGTTATTAGATAGTTAAATGTACGCGAAATATGTGAGCCACGATTTGCAGTGACAGCTGAACATAAATGTGAGTGATCCGTAACCCCTACAACTTTCGAGATTGATGAGTTCACTTTTCGTAGAGGCAATGTAACCATGAGAAACTCAGCTAAACATACCGGTATGTAGTCAGGAAGTCTAAAAGAAAACGGCTAGTCAAAAGAAAGAAAGAAAATTCAAATTCCAGATTTTTCATCAGCTTGCGTTGCATTTGTCGCAATGACGACGTTTATTTCTAACTCCAATAAGTGATATTGTGATAGCCCATTTATTGCAGCGTAAGAAAAACGTTTCGCTTTGTTCGGATATACATCCTCAAATATAATCTGGAAATTCTCTCTCTGACTGCAAATAGGAGGGATCTCACATAGTCGTATACGTCTAAGGCACAAACAAGTGCCTGTACGAAGACGTCCTGAGGAGTATGGAAACGAGGCCAGGAAGATTAAAAAAAAACCAACAACAATATTACACGCTTAGAAATAAATATGATTTGCAGTTTTATAGAAAAATCATTCATCTTGAGTAACGTCTGGACCGTTAATCACCGAAACCTACTCAAAACGAACGGTAAGCGCGCTTATACGTATAGTACATTGTTGGCAACGAACTTCGGTAAACCAAGACAGAGACGTAAACTTTCCCGTTCCTGAAGAACAAGGGAGTGTAATTTATATGCCGGCGCACCTGATCATAGAACACATCCAATATCCTAAATTGGCGGCACGAACATTTCATAAATCATCGCAAGAGAGTCTTTCCGCATCCCCGAGCGACCGTTGCAAAGCCTTCTTAGCGTTCCTACCACTCGCACTCCTTTTTTATTGATGTATTCAATGTGCGCGCGCCAACTAAGTTGGTTATATATTATGAATGGCTATTTTACCGAGTACACCAGAGGTATATGCTACAGGCGGCAGGTAAGGTTTATATGTGTTGGATCCCTTAAAGGAAAAACTAGGATCGAACATTTTCTGACGTTAAGGGGGAGGTTAATATTCCGGAACGAGTTTTCTATGGCTCACAGGTAGGTTCGCAATCGACTATATAAAGAGTGGATGTCATTGACTGATGAAAAAAAAGAAACGCAACGTCATCTGCGTATACGCATGTGCATATGCCATTATGACAAGGTAGAGCTTGGTAATATGTTCAAGAATAAAAGTGAAGCGACAGCTCCTTGTGGAACCCCATGCGACTGTCGATGCCTATTTGGATAAAATCCTTTCAGAGAGCAATACAATGCTCTGTCAATTAGAAACTCACTAAACCATTTTATTATATATTTTGGGAACTCAAGCTTTGTTAATCGATTCAATAGAACTTCATGCTCTACATTGTCATAGGCTTTTGATATATCTCAAGTTGCTGGAGCTGTAACTTAAGAAGTACTTCTGGCAGGGCGAGTTTGTGCATGGCTATGCTAGGAAGAGTGGCGCGTATAAAAGGACGAACATAAGAAAAAAAAAACGAGGTAGAGAGAAAGAATGTTTTTTCCGTCTACCTTGTTTTTCTCCTGTGCTCGTACTTTTATGCGCGCAACTCTTCATAACGCACATCTATAACTGTAAGTTGTTTCTGGCATCGTGCTAGTTTTATGCGGCTATCCAGAACAACATGAGCATGCCAAATGGAACAGCCAGACCTCAGTCCAATTTGGCAAGGGCTCAGTATGAATTTCATACCTCTTCCTTCCCTCTTCACATTCTTCCTCCGTCACTAACCCAAACTCCGCCCCTAGCGTGGAGTTGCAGGCCAGAGGAGCCTCACTCAGGCCGACTTCTCCACCTTTCTTCAATTGACATGTTTCTCTCTCTCTCTCTCTCTCTCTATGGAAAGCCCTGCGAACCTTAGAGAAGGACATAAAAACTCCAGGAAGGCCAGCGACGTGATACTTAATCTTTGGTGTACGACCACTCAGTGAGTGAAGGAAGAGGGACGAACGTGAATTTCGCAGGCTTCTCTCGTTTAAAATTTAGTTTTGCCGAATTGGGTCAAGCCCGCTATGGCGAGGGTGTTGCCGCTGCTTTGTGTTGACCCCCCAAACAACGTCCCAGGAGATAGTAGTTGATACAGCAGAAGCTGGCAATGTATTTTCATCTTTTTGGAAGGTTAACCTCCCGTCGCCCTTCGCGCATTCTATGGTAAACATTATAGACAAGATGTGGACCTGTAAGACAGAAAAAGCCAACGTGAAAGGCAGGAACGTTACGAAGTATCGCGAACTGTGCGACCACTCGCACCTCTGACATATTTTCCTGTTTTCTTTCTTCACTCGGCGCTTTTGAGGTCAACTGCAAGCAGACAAGCGAAGTTAAAATGAATGTTCATGGACAAATAAGTGTTTTTGAGGCTGGCCTCGAACGCACGCTGCTGCGAAGTTGATTCTGGCCTCTAACTTCCCCCGTTGTGACGAGCATTAGAGAAAAATTCCAGAAGAAGCAGAACAAGAATGACAAGAAAACTGACATATGTGCAATGCGAATTTTTAGATTCTCAGTTAATTTCTCTTTTTTGTGGCCAACGGTCTCGCCATATGTTGAAAACAAAGAGTTTAAATGGAAACTGCTGGAGTGGAAACGATGTACCGAAGGTGAAGCTGCACAGGAGGGGCACAATAAAACTATAAAGAAGCGATATAAAATGGTGAACAAGCGCTCTTCGCACACTTCCCACGAGTTAATCAACCTCCTTAGTTAATCATGACATATTTTGCCCGGCAAATACTTATCTACGTGTGTCTCTGTATTACTGGTTTTAGTGTGAAACCTGAATATCCTGGCATATTGTATTGGGAAGAACGTCATCAATATTCAGAAGAAGTTACTATGTTTATTGGGAAGAACGAGCTCTTATTTTCTAATTAGCCTGGCATTACAATAACAAAGCCAAATCACTCAATCTGTAAGCGGAGATCAGCCAACAAGGCTCTATTTCAGGTGAAGGAGGGGCGAGCATTGGCTTCACATATACGTGTAAGAAGCTGCGGGAACTTTCACTCCAGCAGTTTTCATTTAACCTCCTCGGTTGAAAAGGACTCAACGTCGACATCAACAAGATGAATCGCGTCAGTGCGCTAGTCGTGGATGCAGGCGAAAAAGCTGACTGTTAGGCCCACGGAAAATAATAAATAAAGAAAGGCGGTGGTAGCAGCTGAGGTTGGACCGAAGTTCGACGTCAGTGCGCACAGATGCGTAAGCTTGCCACGCATACGAAACAGGCCGCTCGCGGGACGTCGATTCCCTGCTCTTGAATTTGGCCCCAGCTGCGTGCGCGCGCCGAGAGCGAACAGTGCGCGGCGTAAGTCGTGTAACAATGGAACAAACCATGAAGTAAAGTGAAAAGGACGCAGAGAAAGCTTGCTGACGCCGATGTGCGACCTGTCGACAGAAAAAAGAAAACAACTATTCTTTTGTGAAGAGAAGAGGGGGTTGTGTGTTCGTTCGGAAATATTGTAACAGCCCGCACACGTTATTGCGCACCTGTGATATAGGAAGACGAGAAGATAAAAAAAAATAACGAACGATTTACTTTATTCTACTACGCAGTAACCTCTCGTTAGGCAAGAAAGAGAAAAAAAAAGAAAGAAGCACAAATACCCACTACGCTTTATGACTCGAATACGCCAAGCATATACTTTTTCATCACCGCGATGCTTTCGCTCATATTTCAGTTGGCCATGCTCATTACACATTTAGAAAGGTTCATGCTAGTTTCATAAGGCTTAGTCAATGTTAAACCGATCCCCCGATAACGGAGTAAAACAAATCTGGCTGCGATGTTCAACGGTCGCGCATGTTTCGAAGTGCACACGCTCAGAGAAAGAAGAAAGCGGGAACACCGTGTCCGATGTGGGTATGTGCCACTAACGTCAAGGCTCTCCATCTACATCCTTTGGTCGTCGTCTTCTTTGAAGCGGCATAAGCGCCCGCACACAGGTCTCGGTGCGGCACAGCAGGGGCAGCAGAAAGCAGCAGCAGAAGTGTCCGGTCGACGTGAGCCGGCAACGCCGCGAGGCCCGATGGAGCGCAGCCCGTTCCGCAAGGTGCTCAGGCGCAGCTGCAGGTACGAGTTGTGCCTGCAGTGCCTGCGCACCATCCAGAGGAGCGTCGGCAAGCAGGCAAGGCCGTACAACGCCTCGCGGGCCCAGATGACCGAGCTCGTGAGGGAAGTGTTCGGCGAAGGCACGTTCACGGCCTGCGCGCAGCAGCTCGAGCACGACAAGAGCGGCGGCGACGGCGACGGTGGGGAAGTGCGCTTCCACTTACAGGTGAAGCTTCTGGACGCCGAGGGTCTCTTTGACGTCAGCTATAGGAAGTACGCTCACTGCCGCCTATGGGTCAACGAAAGCGACGGCAATACCTCGGAAGTGTCCAAGCGGAAGTGGCTTCCCGAGTCCACCATCGAGCTGTCCGCCGAAGTGCGCGAACCTTCGAAGAGCAGCCTTGTCCTGGAAGTGCTCGCCAAGGAGCCGCAGAACGCCTGGGACGCCGTCAGAATGCTCGCCCGTCCCACTTCTCTGAGCACACTGATCGAGTCTCTGAGGCAGCTCTTCAGCCACTACTTCAAGGCTCAGTCGGCGCTGAAGCTCGTAGGACGGCTGGAGAAGCCGCTGCAGGAGATACCATGCGTCGGTGTCGAGGAGTGGTACGCGCTTAAGGACTCCTCAGGACGAAACGTAGACACCAAAGTCCAGCTTTCGGTCACGTACCACACCGTGACGACCGCCGACATCAGCGTGCTGGAGAGGATACGCGAGCACTATGCGTTGAGCTTCGTCTTCCTGGAGCACAACGTCGAGAACACCGCCGAGGACAGCGTGGCGCGGTGGACGAAGTGGGCGGATTGCGTAGGGCGACGCGGCCTCACACTGCTCCGGCAGCACGCTATGCAGAACAACATGCAAGACGTGGAGGCCCACTGCTGCCACCTGCAGGCAGTCACAGAGCACAGAATGAAAGTGAATACGCAGATCAGTTTCGTGGTGATGTATCTGCTCCTGAAAGAACTTCAGCTCGAGTTGGGCAGCACGAGGCATCGTTTCGTCAGTGACGCCCTTGATCAACTTATTCAGGGTCTTTCAGAACACATAAACGCTCAGTTGGCGAACCTCCACAACCAGTATTACCTGGAGTTTGAGCTGCACGTCACGGACCTCTCCGGTGCACTGTCGGTGTGCGCGCTCATGGAAAAAATGAGCTCTATGCCCATCGTAGAGTCGGCTCGAGTAGCTCTTCAGAAGAACGAGAGAGAATGGTACCAGCAGCTCGCAGAAAAGTGGGACGAAAACACCACGCTGTCCATCGTCGCGGCCACGCTCGAAGAAATTCGGAGCCACCAACAGAAGGCGAACCGTCTGTTCCAGCAATCCTGGAACGAGACGTACACTAACATCGTCATGCACCAACTCGACGATTTCCTAGTCACTTACCTGCGGCCATGGGTAACTCGGCAGGTCGATGGCGTCATCGCATCTTTGCACGGCGAGGAGGAAGAAAAGACGCTGGCTTCTATAGAAGCCTTCCTGGTGATCAAGACGTTCTTAGAAGAAATCTTCGCCATGCTGAACGTCGACCCCGACGTTCTAAAGGTGGAGCGATACCGCGAGTGGTTCGGAGCGAGAGTCGTCGAGCGCTGGTTTAACCTGGCGTCGCGAGCCAGCGAGGTCGTAGTCGAATTCGCGGCCGCCGATGACCTAGCGCCGCTGAACGCCAACGTCAAATACAGTTCCTCTTTCGTGAAGACGGCGGACGCCATCAACGCCAGCGTCGTCAGCATCTGGGTTCTGCTCGAGTGGTCCGAGCACGCGTGCAGCTTCGCGTTCGTCGAGTGTGTGCAGCAGTGGGTGACCGTCTACGCGGCCGCCATCGAGCGGAAGATTGAGGACGAGCGTGGTAGCCAGAACGCTGCCAGCGGCAGTGGCTGTGCGGTGCCCGCCAGGCTCTGCGTCGCCGTCAACGACTTGATGGGCATCCTCGCTTACGTTCAGCAGATACGCTCCAAAATTATCGACACGTACGTCGGCTCCGGCGAGGGGTTGTCCAGATTCGCGGACGTTGACATCAAAGTCCACAGCACCCTGGCTGTCGTCGGTGCCTCCAAGGACAGACTCCTGGAAATCATTGTGCACCGGCTACTGCCCGGGGTTGAACCCCGGCTCGAAAAGGTCCTCCGGGCGCAGACCACCATGGCGCAAGAAGCAGACGTGGACGGCCTCCTGCGGAGCGTCATGGCTTGCGTCACCTCGCTTAGGGTGAACCTGGAGGCCGAGGCGTTCGAAGCCGTGCTCGGTTCTCTGTGGGCCAAGATGACCACCCTTCTCAAGCAAGCCATCTCCCGGCTCCGCACGCGCTGCGGCGTCGACGCGCGGGCGTACTCGACATCGTACCTGGGTCTCTCTGTGCTCATCCAGCATCTGCCAAAGTGCTTCATCATCAAAGACAGCGGCGGCCTATCGCCGGCGGCAATGGCGGCTGATGTTTCGGCCCGGTTGAGAGAGCTCAAGGAGGTGTTCCGAGACCAGCATGGCGCCGGAGATGTCTGACAACGGCCGGTGACGCCATGGTCTCTCTCGTCCTTATCGAGACAAGCTCAAGTTGGTCGGCCGGGTGACAGGATAAACGTTTGCTTTTTCTTTCTCTCACAATTAAAGGAAGCCCATCGGTCGGTTGCGCTGTTTGTGCTTGAGAAATTATTTTTTGGCTAAAGGCGAGATATCGGAAGCTTTATTATTTACAGCCTTATGATTAGACAGTAGACATGTGGGATTGATGTGGAGGGGCAAAGAATAGTAGTTTATGGGCGTCTAATTAACGCTGTTTCTGGCTCAGTACCAGCTTTATACCTGTAAAGTGGCAACAACGCCCACGAAGGGCTAATTATTCTGTTAAGAATGAAACAGCTCGGCTTTTTATAGGTATAGCGTGAATCGAAATATATATCTTGCAGTAAACAGAACTTCAATTTATTTTTTTCCTTTTCGAATAAGAGTGATAGCGGTAAGAATGTTGAAGCGCAATTCCTAGCGTTACAAAGCCAAGCTGAACGAGATACATAGTCCTGTTAGCTGTAGAAGCAAGAATTATCCGGGGGCGAAATCGCAGGCGATTTTTCCCTAGACCGTGCCGGAGCACTATTTGTTAACATTGTAGCTGCCACAAATACTGCATGTTCTTTTTAGCGCAACAAGAGCCCTTTCACATGTGGCTTCCTTCTTGTAATGTTATGAAATTGAGAACAGGAAATTACTAATAAAGAAGACTTTGCGTGCATAACCGTACTCTCATTTTGTTGTCTGCTGCCGTTATTTACTTGACACTCGATCATTTAATGTATCGCGTGGCAAGCACTTATACCGTCATTCACAATGTCCTCGACACAAGTGCAAACGCGCGCACGCACGCACGCACGCACACGCACGCGCGCCCACGAGCACACACATGCACGCACACACGAGCACACACGCACGCACGTGGCCGACCTGCCCGTAATACCAGGCGTACGATTGCAACTTGTTGGGCTGCACAGGATTATGTGTAAAGTTTATGCGGATTTCACTGAAGGACCTACACGTAGGTAGTGAAACCGCAAACAATATTTTATATAGGCTAGATTTTTGATTATTTACGGTTCTTTCAAGGTAAATGGTACTTGAATGCGGTGTTCCACCTCCTGCTAAAGTCTTACAAGTGAAGCGAAGCCACATAGCGCGTGGTAAACTTTGGCGCCACTTCCAAGCGCTGCGCTTCGCCTTTTTAAGGTCGACTAAAATATCGGCTACACCCCCTTGCTTTTTTTCTTAAGGTTACTCCTAAACATTTACAATTACAGTGGTTGATCTGCAGTCCTCAGCTTTTTATTATTGCGATAGCAATATATGGACACTCCAGGCTCATTTCTGCCGTCGCCGTCGCCGTGAGGTCGGTATGAATGAAAGCGTGTGAGCTATGGTGTGAGGGTGAGCCGGCGAACGTGGTTCAATCTCGCAAGCGCCAGCGAGGAACGCGGCCCGGATGCGTGCCCTCTCCCGTGGCACCAGAGACAGGGTGGTGAGGCGAGGGAGGAGGGGCGTTCTTCGCCGGCGGCTGCTACGGTGCCTCAATGTCCTCCTCGTCCGCCGCTACATTTTTCGTTCTCTATGGCCGCTCCGTACAGAGTGGAGACAACCGTGGCGTCTACTACGGCTTTGCCAACGCGAATCGCGGACGCCGTAGTAGACGCCTTTGGCGGACGCCGGAGGGACGCGTTGCCGGCGCTCGTGTGTCTTGAAAACGGCCGGCGACGTGGCTAAAGTGGGCATCCACGCGGGCCTCATCTTCAAAGTGATCTCCGATGTTTGCAGAGTGCGCGTAGTGCCGGTAGCTTCGTATGCGCTGTGCTTTCGACGTTTCGTACGCGTTGGAGCGACACATGCACGGATGCCAATTGGCTCGCGGCTGCTGCCGCGATTCCCAACTCTAGCGTTTTCAAAGACAGTTTCCGCTGTCATCGAGCGATGTGTGTTCATGTTTACTTGTGCGCGCGTGAAACCATGCTGGTTAATTTAGGTAAAACACGGGCTAGTTGACGGGCTTGTTGGTTTGAATCCTTTATGTAAGCGCGACTGAACAAGGACGTAAAAACAAGCAAGCAGACTAAGACAGCGCTGTCTCCGTGTGCCTGTTTCTTTATACGCTTTCGTTGTGAGTCACGCTTACACATTCTATCGTTGGTAATTTAGTTAGTAAGCTGATAAAACTACTGTCCTTACTTCGTACAGCTATCTACTAATTTGCCATCGCAATCAGTGCTTCGACTTTCCGGTGGAACTTCGGATTTTTTTTTGTCCTGCGAGGTTCAGCTGAACAGATTAATACTGGTTGGTACCGGTTCCGTACTTTTCTTTTGCAAACATATCTGCAACCAGCTGTTCATGTCCTGAGATTTCCTGCCTTATGCCTACCAATTCAATTTTATTCGCCTAGGAACTTTATTCTTACGAATCGCGTACCTGTGAAACAAGCTGAATTCACAAAATTTGAGAGAGCCCGAGCTCAAGTTTCCCCATTAAGAAACAGGGCACTTTCTAATATTTCGTGCTTACGCCACAAAACCGCAGTTTCTTAAAATTTGATTCTTTTAGCGCGTCACAGAGCCGAGCAACAATGCAGAACCATGGTGATATAGGTTTATATTTAAGCTACTAGAACAGTGCCGTTCTATTGCGTAATTTTGCTTTTTTCGCAACGGACAACGTTGCGCACATATTCTCAATTTCCTCTCTGGTTCTTTGCCTTGATAGAACAGCTACTGCACGACACTTCACGTGCTTTTTTTTTTAACCAATGTTGCCACTAACTGCTCCACCCCGCTAGCGGGAAGTGAGCGACGCTCTTTTTTTTTCCTGCGACGACCGTACTGCCGTCGTGCTGCGCAATTCGGATGGTGATGTCGGTCACGAATGCCAAACCTTGTGTCTCGTTGCAGTTACCGAGAGGCGTGCATTGAAGGAGGCACTGCGTTTGCAAAATAAGTACCAAGTCTTCCGTTTTTCAGAGCGTATACAGAGGCTCTAGCAACCGGAGGCGGGAACTCGCCGTGGCTTTACCAGACGTTTAATGTGCGCTTCTTTCGACGGCATACAGAGTCGGATGCCGCGGTACCGCCAACGACCACCCGTCAAGCTGACAGGTACGTTGCTTACGCTCCTGATGCTCATGCTCCACGACGACGTATTGCCGTTTACCTCACTTATGGTGAAAAGCCGATGCAATTGTAGTAACGAGCCACCACAATAATTATTGCGACAACACGACGCACCACGTAACTGAAACGCCATTGCGTTAAAGCCAGCGACGTTTTGAAACCTCACAAGGATTAGGACGGTTTCCATCTGAAACACTTGGGAGCGTCGGCACACTACTGGCACCACGACTCAGTTTTCTTTTTGCGTAATTTGCGGATACATGTCTGAGTTCGACGAGTTGCGAATACATCGAAAGCACATTGGCGTGACCGTCGCGTGGGTTTTCTCAACCTGTTGAAACTTGGAACTCAGTTCGTTGGAGACCACTTGCCTCAACCCGTTGAAACCTGGTGCTCACAGTCGACTGGATGACATCTGTTGTAGAATGTGGTATAAACTTTTTTAAAACAGGGTTGAAGTGCCTCAGACAGGCTGGCCAACGTTTCGATAGGTGGACCTATCTTCGTCAAAGGCGGCCTCGTCATCCTCGGCGTGTTAGTTTTAAAGGGTTGGTGCAGTGACGTCACGTGCGGGTGTTGTCGCTGGCGGCTGGTTTTAAAGAGAGAGATTACAAGAGGGAACAGGCGTTGTCGTCCGACGTCTGTGAGCCTCATTCTCAAGACGAAGGGGCACGCGGGGAGGAAAGAAAAGAAATAGAAGCAGAAAAAAGGCGAAAAAAAAGGAAAAAAAAAGGCAGGGGGGAGCCTGGGCCGTACCAAGACACAACAAAGGGGGGGGTGAAAGAAAAAGAAAGAGAAAAATGAAATCTAAGAAATACGGGGGCTTGGGAGCGTGTTGGGGATGCGAAAGGTTAGGAGGTATTCAGGGGAGTCGTTGGCGGCATGTTTTTGAGGCATTAGAACGGCCGGTCAAGCAATGGGTCGAGTAATTTTGAAATAGTTAAGGTGGCGCCGAGGAGTCTGCGGTGCAATGTGTGGGGTGACTGAAAGGCAGCGGCATGGTCTTTCAAGGGGCACTGCCCCACGCGCTTAACGTAGGTGTCGTTACGGCGGCATCCAGAAGGCGATACTCCGGGTTGAGGCGCCGAAAAAGGCATATTGACTTCGGAATGTGTTGTCGAGGGGGTTTCAAAAAAAAAGAAAAAAAAAGACTAAAAAAGGGGGCAGGGGGAAGGGGGGGGGCGAAATCGGTATAGCAAACAGGAGGGTGACGCGTGCAGAAGCGGGCGCGGGCAAGTGTACATGGAAGAAGGGGATCGTACACTTGGTGTAGACGTAAAATCCTGAAAGAGTACATTAAATTGAGTAGTAGGCAGGAAATTTTTTTTTCTCTTTCCCTTCCCCCTTCCTACCCTCTCCCCCCTTTTCCTCCGAAATGAAAGAGTAGGTGAGGTTAAGAATTAAAGTTGGCTGGTGGCCTAATGTGTTTTGTGTATTGGTTGATGATATGAGAGTTTCAGATTTAAGTTACAGCTTTTAAAGATTCTAAGTTGCCGCGTGCCAAATTAATTCCTGTCGGGTGTAGGCAATTAAACTTGTGTATGAGGTATGATTCCGTGTACTTCCTTTCGCGAGGGGAACGGAAATTTGTTTGTAGTATATAGAGCCTTGCTTTGTCAAACATATGTCCATGTTCATTAAAGTGGCTGGCTACTGCTTTGGGTAAATTGTGTTTTGTGTCCGCGCGGTGACCATTGAGTCTTGTATTGATTTGTTGTCCGGTCTCACCTATGTATTGTTTGCTACAAGCGGCGCATTCTAGACAGTAGACTACATTGCTTGATGTGCAGGTGAAAGCCGAAGTTACCTTGTGTGTGTAATTCGACGCTGTACTTTTTACTGTAGTAGTGGATTGAACGTGTTTGCATGTAGAGCACCTGGGGCGACCACAGGGATTGGTTCCCAACTTCTTCTTTTTCTGTAGTTTGGCGTGCACAAGAACATCTTTAAAATTAGTGTTGCGTCTGTAGGCTACTCTGGGAGGGTCGGGAAAAATCTTCTTAAGTTTCTGGTTGCTGGTGAGAATCGGGTAGTATTTACTTAGGATGTTATTCACGTTTGGGAGTGCGTTTGAGAATTTAGTAGTAAGAAGAGGCGTTGTTGTTCTTGTGATCTTCGGGTGGGGCTTGAGGACCTCAGCTCGATCAAGTTTGGTTGCAGCGATGTAAGCTGTTTGAAGGTCACTGTTTGGGTGGTTCCTGTTTGATAGCGTTTCTTTAAGGTGATCGAGTCTATCTATGTAGTCTTGGTTTTCAACGCAAATGCGACGTAGTCGTGTGGCTTGGCCTTTAAAGATGCCTTGTTTGCAATGTCTGGGATGGTGGCTGGTATATTCTAGGTACTGTTGTTTGTCGAAAGGTTTCCTATACAGCGTTGTCTTTAGTTCACCATTGTCAATGTATATTGTTGTGTCCAGAAAGTTTATGCGCTCAGTTGAGGATTCTGATGTGAATTTTATTGTTGGGTGAACAGAATTTAGAAAGGACACATATTTATCTAGACTGTCTTGGCCATGTCCCCAGATTATGAGTATGTCGTCTATGTATCGTAGGTATGTGTGGGGCTTGGTAGTGCAGCGCGATAGGAAATCTGTTTCTAGAATCCCCATAAATATGTTCGCGTAGGTTGGTGCAAAAGGCGTACCCATGCTTGTACCATGTATCTGTAGGTAGTAACTCTCTTCAAATTCGAAGTAGTTATGTGTGAGAACTAATTCAAGGAGAGACAGGTAAACTTCAGTAGAGTGTTGTGCACTGTGTTTAGACAGCGTTTGTTTTATCGAAGATAAACCATCAGGGATTGGAATGTTGGTGTACAGCGCCGTGACGTCTAGTGTTGCGAGAATTGTGTTGTGGGGTAGTGTGCCTTTAGTATTAATGTCTTCTATAATTCTCAGCAGGTGGGGCGTATCTTGTACAAATGACGGAAGTGTTTTCGGCAAGTTACCAAGGTAGTGGTTAAGGAATGTGGAGATGCTCTCTGTCGGGGTGTTGTTGTTTGATACTATCGGACGGCCTGGTATAATAGCAGTGTATATAGTTCAGCGGATGGAATTTTATGAATTTTCGGAAGGAGGTAAAAACGTCCGGCAGTTTTGTTGCTTGGTTTAAGAAATTTGTATTCTGATGGTGTTATCAATTCATCAGCCAAAAGTGATTTCAGCCTGTTGGTAATTGTCACTGTATAGGACAATGTCGGATCGTTATCTAGTTTGCGGTAATGTTCTGGGTTGTTTAGTTGTCTGTAAGCCTCGTGCTTGTATTTTTCTATTGGCCAAATAACTATACTTCCACCCTTATCTGCTTCCTTAATAACAATGTCATTCCGGCAGCTCAGATTTGAAATGATATGACTCTCCGACGCAGTTGTGTTTTTAGGTCGCTTAGATGTCTTGGATTGGCTTATAACTTCTTTAGTGATAGTTTTAAGGTATATGTCAAGTTCTATGGCTTGTTCTGGTTCGGGAGTCCAAGTGGATTGGGCTCTAAGTGGTGTCGTCCCGGTGTCTGGTGTGTCTGCAAAAAAGTGTCGGATACGCATTCGTCGGGAGAATTCTGAGAAGACAGACTGACGCAGCCAACACCTGCCTCAGTAGGTCTTTGCAACCACGTGCCCAGGGCTTTTGAAAGCAGCTTTCGCCATGTCATGACACCCGGCTTGTGTAAAGAACGGCCTTCACCAGAAACGCCAGCAACCAAGTTGGACTATGCAAGCAATATTGCACGCCGGGCATTTCATCTTGAGCCAAGGGAGAGGAAACTACGTTAAAACTTAGGCACGAAGTTTATGAAACATTATTGGGATTATGAAACATTATTGAATTATTGGGATTTACACCTAAAACGAAAAGGCCTCGTCGGTGCATCTGCATTATCCAGCACAGAACGTTTTTTGTTCGTTTGTTTGCTTGTTCGGTGGACAACAAAGCCATGCGACCCCAGACAACGAAGATAGCGGCCATTCTTGTTCGACCTTTGCTGAAGCCATTTTGAAGGTCGAGTGCTACTGATAAATTCAGAATAAAAAGTAACTCCGAAAAATAACATGAAATCGTTCTTACTGCCCAAACAATGCAAGGTCATTATTTTTTTTAATCGTGCTGTAGAATTGTTCGATAGCAGTGTTTTCTGCTCGCGTGAAAGTTCGAGTGTTCATTCCTGTTTTCTCTTTTCCAACAATTGTGAAAATTGAAACGCGTTCAATTCGCTAATCTAAAGGCAATCATTACATAGGCGTTTTATAGTAACAGGATTGTATGCTGTTGGGTTACCTATTAGATTACTATAAACGCTATCGAGATTCATTGTTTAATTGTGTTAAACAAAAAAATAGAGAGAGAAAAAAAATAACATTTAAATGTCCCAAAAGAACTATGGCCCCAGTCCAAGCCTCCTGGTAGGCGCATGCCTCGTGGCCCAGGACTTTCTTGACATGCTGCGCCAGAAGTAGCGCCATATAGCTTTTCAATCTTTCGTGGGAGAATGGTCCACTCCTCCTAGCTGCCGGCACGCTCATTGTGTGGTAGTTTAAAAAGTAATGTCTTTCTGAAGATGGCGTTGGCAGGGCACTCCCTCAAGGTGTGTACATTTGATGGATAGGCCTCTCAGTGTTCGGAAGTGGGGGAGCCTGGATCCCTGTTAATATAATGCGTATAGGGTGGTGTTGGTAATGTGTGTTCGTACTTTATGCATGATCGATGTGTCCTCTCTTGAATGCAAGCAGGATGGTGCGACGCCCCCACTGGCACTCCATTGTAGGTCGAAACACCATGGGTATAGGAATCAGTCGAAGGCCCTCGGGTGTAGGTAGTGCGAGAAGTGTTTGTATGCGAATGTGGCGTGCGTATCTGTTCTGTTTAGGATTGTTTGTGTAAGATGTGTTTACTTGTAAATGTGCTATTTCTACCCGGGGCCGGCTCATAATGTGAACACACACACACACACACACACACACACACACACACACACACACACACACACACACACACACACACACACACACACACACACACACACACACACACACACACACACACACACACACACACACACACACACACACACACACACACACACACACACACACACACACACACCTTCCTTAGCCTATGTTTTATTTGCGCTATTTTTTGCGTTTTGTCGACCAGCTAGGGAGAAAGAGAAGAGGGAAGGCCAGCATGGGAGGGAGACAATTGCACTGACAGACACATCTCCAAGAGCTACTCCAAGAGAGACTCCAGGATTCTCTTTCTATGCAGAGGTTCCCCTCCTGGCCTCATACATAGCTGGAAACTTCCAGGACGCAGGGCGGCGGCTAGTTTGCGTGTCTTTAATAGTGTCAGTGCTGGGAAAAGGCTGTGCAGTCCCATAAGAGGTGAAAGACGCCGCCTTGCCTTTCGGTGTTGCACCTCAAACTGCGATCTACAGGTGCGTCTGGTCCGCCAGGGCCAAAATTTTTCCCCCAGAAAAAAACAAAAGTGCCACCCTCGACGATGTCAGAGTGAATCGGCTAAAGGAAGGCGAAAACACTTTTACCGCAGGCACGCTGCGCTCCACTTGGCCACTACTGAAGCTCACCGATTTCAGCCGTGACACGGCCTCATTTCATCGTGACATCGAGATCACGCGCGACGACGTCATTCATCCATACGGCACGTTTTTGAGCGCCTCTCGGGAACTCGTTTTCGCCTCGACGACACACCGAATCGTTGTCCAACTGCTTCGCATTTTCTCGCGAAGAGAGTCGTAGGTTCACGGCGCACGGTACAATCCACGTCTCAGGCGAAAGTTGCTTACACCCGGCTGGCTGCTTTACAAATTGAGCACCTCGAGGAAATCGTGAGTCATGCGCAATTCGGAGTGGGTGGGCGCTCAACGTTGAAGGTCGTGCTTTGAATGTTTCTTTAGGTGGTATACAGAAACGTGTGTTGCCGCAGGACATCGGGAAACCGTATGCTACCTTTCTTTTCGCGAATTCGTAAGATAACGGAGACTGGCGTGCATTGTTAGTAATTCAAACGACCTTTCTCGTGCTTCCCACCGAAGGCACCTGCTAGGGCGCGACGAAAAGGAAACAAAACGTATACGAGCGTTAGAAACCAACCAGGCACGCGTGCTTATATATTTGCATGTCATGGCTAGGACGCCAAAGAGCGGGCGCATTTCTCTCTTTTATGCTTCTGTACACATAGAGGGTATAAAGCGCAGTTCTGCACGAAGAAACGCGTCGCGCAAAACGCGGGAAAGGCTCAGAGGCAGCAGTCATGCGAAGGCATCGACGAATTCAGGGTGCCTTCGGAGAAGAGGGAAGGTACAGGTCTTTGACAAGCGCCATACGCACGCCTACCTCAGGAAGGTACATACATCACGAGCAGCCTGCCATAGCTGCGATGTTTTCGGAATCGTTGACGACAGTAGGATGACGATGACGCAATGACGACGATATCATGACGTTGATGACATGACGACGATGGAGTGCCGATGACGTCATGACGACAATGGTATGATGACACTGGAAAGAGTGCGACAGAATGACAACGATGGAACGAGAACGATGGCATGACGACGATTTTATGACAACGATGCAACGGCGGCGAAATGACAGCGACGGTAGGATGACAATGCGATGACGATGTCGGAATGAGAATGACGGCGTGACGGAAACGGTACGACTGCAATGGTATAGCGATGCTGGAATTAGGACGATCGTAGTAAAGACGACGGCTTGAGGACGATTGCATGACGATAATGAAATGACGACGCTGGAATTACGACGACTGAACGGCCATGATGGCATCGCGACTACGGCTAAGAAAGGCTAACACTTGAACAAGCACAGGCTTGATGTATATAATATTCAAATATTAGGATATTCCCATACTAAGGCAGCATGGGCCATAGCGTATTCATGCGAATGCGTAACTCGTATCAGAAACGAGGAGAACGACCGAAAAGCGTGCCTAGCTCGAGGTAGAGTTGTAACCAAGAATCGCAACTCATCCTTGATGGCTCTTAACATCCTTTGCATAGTCAGCCATCTGCAAAAATATAACCTACCAAGTGTAGCTTTACACTAAGTAGCCACATGCTTAAGTAAACTTGCGAGATTATGTATCTCGTTTATATGCGAAGCATATTACGAGAGCTCAACCCAGCTCCTCAGGCGCGGCGGTGTCGCCTTGAATACCACGTGACAACGTGACGTCACGACAGAGGAGAAGTGGCTTTGGCTCAACTCTTGCAAGATGGGCTGGGTGGGAATCGAACCAGCGTCTCCGGAGTGTGAGACGGAGACGCTACCACTGAGCCACGAGTACGATGCTTCAAAGCGGAACAAAAGCGCCTCTAGTGAATGCGGTGCTGCCTTAGAAACGAGCTTTTTCTAAGGCTCAGGCGTGCGTCGCTTGCTCAGGCGCACATTTCGTTGTCGCGCCGAACGCTGCGTTGCTCGACGCTCACCGCGTCCAATGCGGGGCGTCCAAGGCGAAGCAGAGTAACGCATGAGTTGTTTCTTCGTCTAGCCGAACCAAATATAGCCAAGCAACAGCAGTTCACCAAGCTAAACAGTGGTTCAACAACTAAGATAAAGGCTAGTATGCTTCGCATCCTGGGCTTAACCTTACCTAAGCCACAGCCATTTTTTTTCTTTGTCGTATTTGTTGATAAGCATGCCGCATATTTCTTATCAGTTAGCGATATGACTGTGAGCTGGTATGATGAGATGCCAGCGTGAGGGGACAAGGACTGGAAACAAAGGTGACACAACATAGCCCCGAACTATAACAATTCAACCTTTATTCTGATACGCGTCTGAATAAATACTGACCTGGGACAAGCTAGGGAAGACGCTTCTGTCTTTATATAAAGAAATTATACTGCCATATGACGACGGTACGAAAAGAAAGTGAAAAAAGACGACACCGCCCCCCCCCCTCCCCCCCAACAACCACCACCAAGAAGGGAGGAAAGACAAGGATGTCATTGCGAGAAAAGAATGGAGGAGTGTTCGGCGATAGCTCATCACAGCTATCGCTGTAGTTATAAAATTGACTGGCTGCAGACCTCTTCAAGATCAATTTGTATGATATAAAGGGAATATATACATGTCTATGCGTCACAACAGCTATCAACGTTACCGAGCCTAGGTTGTATATGGACATATTTTTCAGATCACTTCAATTTTAGACTATTTGATTTATGTGCACGTTAAAGAACCCCAGGTGGTCGAAATTTTTGGTGCCCTCCACTACGGCATGCCTCATAATCAGAAAGTGGTTTTGGCACGTTAAACCCCATAATTTTTTAAAATTTAGACCACTGGGTATAATCTCTAGACAACTGCGCATAAGAAAGGGAGAAAAAAGATAATGCAGGGATGTTAACGAGGAAAGCGTCTGGTTGGCTACTCTAGACTGGGGAAGGGAACAGGGAAAAGGAACGAGATGGTGAGGAAGACGGTGAATACCGTACATACTTGTGTAAGGGCAGCACTTTCATTTCACAATATTCTGACGAGGCGAGGCAATTATACGGGACCGAGCCTTTTGGTCACAAAGGTGCCGCCGCAGCCGGCGACTTGTGCACACCCCGGATACCCCGGACATACCATTGCATCAGAAGTCAACGCGGAGTCCTCGCCATCTACTAGCGGCACGCGGAAGTACGCAGAACGCGAAAATTCGCCGATGCGCGCGCGCTGCGCTAAAATATTGGTAAGACAAGTCACTTTGAAGGGGGAGCGCCCCAAATGTTCCCATTAGCTGAAAGATAAACGGACGATTAACTTCTATAAAAAAATCTGGAGAATTCGGCCAGATGCATGTCTAATGCTGATGAGCGTGTCTGTTCATTAGCCGTGTGTTCAAAGGGGCTGGTTGTTTCATATTTAAAATAAAAACAGGAACAGCGCAACACAGGGCAATCGAGTAAATAGCAGCGCTCCGTCCTGTGCTCTTTATTCGCTCGTCCTGGGTTGCGCTGTTTCTGTTTTTATTCTAAATGCCTGCTCAAGCCCAGTGTATTTCTTGTTTTTTTTTTGCTAGGTGTGCGAAAGTGCTTCTTTTTTGCACCGAGTGTGTGAACAATGTAAGTCGGGAGAGAATCTAACGCACCGAATGCCTTTCTGAAGGTCAAGCTCATCCAACCCCAGCGCGCTCACTCCAGTAAATGCCCTACAGCAGTCAATAGTGCGCGCAGATTCCATGCCACAGCTTGCATACTGAGCCCAGAATCAATGCAAGTGAACGGACGGCTTATGCTGAAGTAACAGTCCACATTGTTAGCGTTTAATATGTTCTCCGTGGAAGAAGCACCATTGTTCTCGAAAGTGCGAGCTTGCTGGACTTTGCAACAGCTGCGGAGTTCTCGGCAACTGATGTTATTCCAGAGAAGTGCATTTGCTTCCACTAAAAATCACTGACCGAGAATACAACATAGCACTCACAGTCCTCGTTCCTAGCCGCCACCAACACTTTGTACACGTGTTCTGGAAGACATGTTTCGAAATAAACAAAAGCAGGGCCGCCTGAACAAAGCAGTATGCACTTCATGTGCAAGATAACTCTCGTCACCTTGAGGCAAACATGCCCAGGGTGTGAGCGCAAAATTAATTGCCCGCCTATGTAATAAGGGAAAGAAAAAGGCAGCAGGCTTGAGCAATTTCTCGGGCTTTGAATTCATTTATCGTGGCAGCAGTTATTTTACTACAGTGAAGACCCCCACATTATTTTTGTAAGCCTGGTTTTTCCTTAAATGAATGCGCTTATCCATGCGGTATGGGGGAAAAGGACGAAATGTAGCGGTTACAGCGTTGGTGGTTGAGGGGGAGGAAGGGCTATGGGCTCGGTCGCAGTATGACGTAATGATTGTAAGAATTTGAGAAGACATATTTATAATGAAGTACTTATGTGTGATACTTATACGTTGTGTGGAATTAAGAGAAACAGAACTATTGAGAGAAGTAAGCAGCGCACTTATCTTTTTTTTTTGTAATGTGCACAACTCTGTTCCTGTATGGCAAAGTAATGCATTGTAGGAAATTCGAATACGTCGACAGACTTTAGCACTCTCAGACTGTCCGTGGCTAAGCAGGTATAATTTATTTAGAGCAAGTTCATAGTTTTATGGAACCTCAAGTTTGGGGCTGCTCGCTAGAGGCTTGTGCATAACTGTGTTGTTCAGACTGGTGCTTCCTGCCAACCGTCTTGGTGCTTCATGTTTATTTCGTTTCTTTTGTGTCACGATTATCATGGTCAGGTTACGTTGTGGTTAGTGTAGTTAGTATCCAGTAGTTGCGTAAAACAGTCATACTTTCTGGTTACATCCTTCAGTACACGACGAAGTCGGAGCACCTACCTTGCCGATCTATGTTCCAGCTACAGGCCGTGTCATGGTCCTGCATTAAAGGCTTCTTGCTTTTCAGGTTCGATAAGTCGTTTTGAAGGCTCTAGTTGGAAACTAAATCAATCAATCAATCAATCAATCAATCAATCAATCAATCAATCAATCAATCAATCAATCAATCAATCAATCAATCAATCAATCAATCAATCAATCAATCAATCAATCAATCAATCAATCAATCAATCAATCAATCAATTTCCGCAAGGGGTCGTAGTAATAGGTGACGTTCAGGGGGTGCATGCGAAGTTACTCACATATTGTTTTTGCAAATTTTTCCATGCTTTAACAAACGCTCAGCTCTGGCCAGCACCCCTCCGCCCCTCTCCCCGAGGTGTCGAGTTTTACATATCTACCTTGTACTTCGTTTTGTGTGCCCTTTTTCCAGAAAATGTAGGTGTTTAAAAAATTGGTCAGATCACTAACAAGCCACGCCATTCTGTAGATGTGGGGACACTGCGTGCGAATTTCCCAGCACACGTGACTTGTAGGAGTGTGTTCTGTTATTTTTCGATAGTATTATATTGCCACGTGTGCTAATTTTGACCGTCACCTACGTCGCCGCCTTGTTATCGCGTTTTCGTTGTTGCACGATGGTGCGCTAGCGATGCAAGATCGTTCATGCGTCCTGGAAGATGTCGTTTTCTTAGATAGATGGGCACGTTTCCTAAGCTTAATGTGCGAGCTCGGATATGCTGGTGACAGCTATAAATAAAGAACAAATGAGGCGGTGTGCATTGAATCCGATGTCCGCGCTTCCTGCCATGGTCGCCGGTCGAGCCAAGACAACACATGACTACCTGAAATAAGGATCTTCATGCCCCGTATCCTAAACTGCACAATAAATATATTCTCTCTCTCTCTGCGCGCTTGCTGGTTCCACCGCAGCCGAGCTGTTTGACTTCTTTGCGGGCATAAGTCCGCTCGATAAGATACTTCAGTTTACTGCTGACTATATGTATATATATATAAGTATATGTGTGTGCAGCATAACAACGCACCACATTCCGTGCAAATAAGGCAGAGCATAACTACGGTCGTCGTAGAGGTTCAAAGCACCTTGAATGTCAACAGACACATCTGCATTCTCCCTATATTGTTCTCCTCATTTGCACATTCGACTTTCGTGCACGATTGTAAAACAAAAAAGATAAGGCACTGGGTAAGAACCGCAAAAGAGAAAAACGTGACAGGAGAGCAAGGTCGGAAACTTGCATAGCGCCGTGAATTTGACAAGAATTTGACAATGCCATGGTCGATTTTGAAAAATCCGTAAAACTCAATAATGTATGATCACTCCACAGACGCCGTGATCATTTTTAGGCTTTATACAGAATGCTTTAGAATTCGCCTGTGGCAGATAGCATGATTCTAGTCCTCGAGTTGGATTATTCAAAGATGCGGGCATTAGTTGTGCAAGAAATCGAAAGACATTATATAACCTTACTAACGAAAAAAAACAAACATCAAACAACTTCTTTAATAACTACTTTACGGCAGACATTGGAACTTGCGAATCGCAGCTGCTGAGTTTGCAAGGCATATCCAGAGAGAGCGAATACTGAGGACGGCGCCAGTTTCGAGATATGCGCCGTCAAAGTTGCGGTAAAAATGCACTGTTTTTTGCACTTGAGGTAAAAATGCACTTGCTTTTTTCAAGAAAAACGTTGCTTCTTGCAATGAAGCGGAAGAGTAACTGCGACACCGATGTATTTCATCGCCAACTTCGGGGATTATTATATCGAAACCGGTGTCATTGTGAAATCCCGTTCCCAGTGGATATGCCTTGCGAACTCAATGGCTTTCGTAAACTGCGATATAAGGCGTAACGTATATGTGGCCTAATCAGACGAGTAGCCACACGACACCGCGGTATGAAGGAGGCCGATATCTGCCATTTGACGCAGGCTTTCCTAATCAGTCGCGTCGTGTATTCCTTCCCTTACTACCACCTACGCCTTTCTGACAAGGAAAAAGTTAACAGCGTCATTCGCACAGCTCATAAAGCTGCCCTTGGTCTCCCGAGGTATGCGAACACTGAACGATTACTTGAGCTAGGTGTATACAATACCCTAGACGAACTCGTGGACGCCCATAAAACAGCCGAACGTGAACGACTCTCCCGCACCGAAACTGGCAGGGTTATTCTAAGTAAACTCGGGCTGAATCCCGTTATGAATTCAGCAGGAAGAACAACATTACTCGGTGCGGTCAAAAGGCGTTTGGTTATAAAACCGTTACCTAAGAACATGCTCTCTGGGAGACACGACAAGAGGCGGTCTGCCAGAGCCAAGGCCCTTCAAGAAAGGTACCAAAGCAACCAGCACACCGCTTATGTCGATGCGCCAAAGCAAAATCACCAAACTTACGTAGTGAGCGTCGTGACCGGAGAGGGAAGTATCCTCAACGCCGCGACCATAAAAACAGCGTCCACCGTGGAAGCGGAAGAGACTGCCATTGCTTTGGCCATCATGAATCCCTCCGTGCAAACTATTGTAAGCGACTCCAAAAGGGCAATAGTCAACTTTTCGAGAGGCAGCATAGGCGTCTGTGCAGCGCGAGTCCTACGGGACTTTAATAATGAAAACACTGTTGAACTCGTATGGGTCCCTGCCCATTCGGGGAATCAAGGGAATGAGGAGGCGCACTGGGTAGCCCGAGGTCTAATCAACCGGGAGATGTGCCCCTCAGACTCGGATCCCATGGATGAGGCACCGACGACATACCACGAAATAACAAACTATTACAAGCAAAAAAAGGCGACTCTACCCGCCTCCAAACGCAAGCCTCACGCGAGCGCAAGCCTCACGCGAGCGCAAGCCTCGATCCTGCGTCGAATCCAAACTAAATCGTTCCCCAGCCCACATTGGCTAGCCATAATTACCAACGGGCAATGGAACCCAATATGTCAAAATTGCACAAATCAAACATTGGCTACCCAAAATCACATTCTTTGGGGGTGCGAGGGCTTACCCCTCCCAGGTCGCTCCTGCCAGCTCCCTCACAACAGACGTGGGAAGAGCTGCTCAGAACGCCGGACGTAAAAGTACAAAAAGCCCTCGTTGCCTGGGCCGAAAGGGTCGCTCCTCGTGAGGGGCCATCCTAGGACTCGGGCCTGCCAGAACATAACTGAGCAGAATGTCAATAAAGTTGTTACCACCACCACCAAGGCGTAACGTAAATGAATGATAAGTTAATTAATTGTTTAAGTGTTTCGATTTCTCATGCAAGTCATATACGCGTCTCAATAATCCAGGTCAGGGACTACAGTCACGCTATCTGCCACAGGCAATCTTTAAAAATTGTGTAAAAGCTTAAAGATGATCCCACCGTATAGCATACAACCAGCAAGAGCAGACAGTGATTTTCGACGACTGTTTCTTGGCTTCCGCTCTTCGCCGTTCTCGAACTTCCTTGGCGTCTCTGCCAAGTAGCCTTTCGAGTGCCTAGACCGCGCGTGATAATGTTGCGATCAGAGAAAATTCACGTCCTTAGAATTCGAGCGAGTGATTTTGTAACATTGTTTTTTTCTCGCCTGCTCTGAATCTGACGGCAGGGTGAACAAATGTCCTGGACACCATGCTCCATGGCTTCTCGATAAGACCCCTACCGCAGAAAAACATAAAAAAACGAAAGAATAAGGAAACCCGCCGTGGTTGCTCATTGGCTATGGTGTTGGGCTGCTAAGCACGAGGTCGCGGGATCGAATCCCGGTCGCGGCGGTCGCATTTCGATGAGGGCGAAATGCGAAAACACCCGTGTGCTTAGATTTAGGTGCGCGTTAAAGAACCCCAGGTGGTCGAAATTTCCGCAGTCCTCCACGACTGCGTGCCTCATAATAAGGAAGCGGTCTTGGCACGTAAAACCTCGTATTTTTTTTTTCTAAGAATAAAGAAACGCACACGAAAATGGTTTTTCGACAGACAGGTGTGCGACCGTCTCCATAGACGTGTGGAGCAGGGGTCACGAAATCATGGTGTGCACTGTGAAAATGATAAGAGGATCCTCTCTCCGTCTCTGTTCGAAACTGTGTGTTCGCCTGCAGAGGACACCTCAACCGCGCTGCACAGGGGGTAGGGAATGAAAGTTGGTGCACTTTCTCTCCCTCTACTTTCATTCCCTACCCCCTGTGCAGCGCGGTTGAGGTGTCCTCTGCTGAGAGACAGTTACTGCGCTGCACTTTACCCCAACCTTTCCTTCCCATCATCAAGAATCTCCTTCTCTCACCAAAGGAGGCGCAGCAAGAGAGGACACCATCTGGAACAGCGCTCTCCGTTGCGCGTGCCTTGGCGTCGGTGCGCGGCCGGCTCTTGCGTTTCGCGCGAAGCGACGAGCTCCCGCAGCCAATCAGCGGCCGGTGAGGCGAGGCCCGAAAAGAAAGCGACAGGTATAGCAGCAGGCGGGCGGTCCGTTAAACAAGAAACACAAGAAGCGCCGCCGGCCGCTACCGTTGCGGCGCGCATCTCCTCTTTCCGCTTTCAGTCGGCACTGCCGAGTTTGTTCGCCGGGTTGGCGATACGCGCAACACACGCTCGCGTCCCGCTGATCCCGAGCGCTGCTGCTGCTGCTGCTGGAGATCTCGATCGCTTACGAACTCTCTCGCGTTTGCGTGCGTGCGTGCGCGTGCACGTGTTTGTGTGTGTAAGCGCGCCAGCAACCACCCGCCTGGGACACGGACGAAGTGCCTGTTGCGGGCGGTATTTTTACCGCGACAGTTTCTGTATAGCACTGCCGAGCCGAAGCAATCGTGAATTGCACCAGTACACCGCATATTGTCCGCCTTCCCCCTCCACGCGCGCGCGCACGCACAGATTCACCTCTCTCTCTCGCTCGCATACGCGAGATCTGCTGATAGCGGAACCCTGCTGTGGGAGGTCGCTGTCGCAACTCCTGGCTCTTTACGCCCGACCGTCCACGTGCGTGTCGACCCGCGTCGCACTGTCAACCGGATCGGCTCAGAGGTCATCGTCGCCGTCGGCTTCCTTCGAGATTCCGGTGCCGTCGAATCGTGGGGTGAGTTGCCACACTTCCTACTTCACCGTTTGTGTACGCGTGCGCTCGTATGCAATGCGAAAGGGACGGTCGCGCGTATTTCAATGCCGTAGATTACTCGTGAGGTGTGGATTTTAGCCTGACGTTGACAGATGGGTAGAAAGTGTGTTGGTGTGTTTTTTAGGAGCTGGTGATTCTGTCTTGAGGAGCACCTCTCCTGCGTTCGCCATAGACCAAATTAAATTTATTGGATATAACCCCCCCCCCCCATAAAAAAAAGAAAAGAAAGAAAAGAAAGCTCCAGGCTAGGCTGTGAGAGCCGCGTTAGGCAGAGGGTAGTAGGTTGGTTTTGAATACCCACGTTTTTTTTAACGCGCTCCGAAAACACTCTACGCGAGCGCTAGCACTCCCCCACCAATGAAATATGGCCGCAGCGGCCGCAACGCGAACCTGCCACCTCCACACGAGACGCTGTGTGTTCTTGCTTGCAGATTTGGGAATTCGATGTCATAACGCTTTAGAGAATATACAGTTTGCTACAGCCAACGATCGTAATCAAATGTTTCCAAACCTAAACGCCATTCAAACGAAACGTAAGCAGAATGGTGCCCATTCAAACAGAACATAACGGTTGTGCTGATGGGTCCAGAGGCGGAGGGGGGGGGGGGGGGGGGTTGGAGTATGTATCCACCAGTATACACACTAAATTAGGAAGTAAGGAATTGGAGCCGGGATGTCAGGTACAAGCAACGTAGCTAATTCAGGACAAATGGCAAGATGACAGAAAACATCGTCCTGTGTTTTTTTTTTGCCCGCGTGCCACCTTAACACCTGTTAATTGTCAATATCAACTGCCCAAAGTATGCAACATTATATATCTAGCTTGTCCTTTTTCTTAAGCACCCCGTGCTGTAGGTTTGAGCGCGTGCGCAGGGTCAAAGGCAGCTAACGTTAAAGCCACCGTTAAAGAGTTAAGAAAAATAATGACGTGATTCGGAGCGTAGAGAAAATATGCTGGAGCTGGAGATGCATCCGCAGGAACGCTATAAAGATTGCGTTTTGCAGCGAGGCGAACGGTATATATATATATATATATATATATATATATATATATATATATATATATATATATATATATATATATATATATATATATGTATATGTATATATATACATATATGTGTATATATATGTATATATATATATATGTATGTGTATATATATATATATGTATATATATATATATATATATATATATATATATATATATATATATATATATATATATATATATATATATATATATATATTTTATATATATATATATATATTTTATTTACCTATCTATCTATCTATATATATATATATATATATATATATATATATATATATATAATTTATTAGGAAGGCAGAGAGGTCGGCCTGAGCTATCATGCTCTCGCCTGTTACTCTGTACAGGAGAAAACGGGAAGGGGAAAACAAAGAGCGATGAAAGATGATGATGTGGACAGGAACAAGGGATGCATAGTACAATAACACAGGGATTTCCTTAAAACCTGCGCCTAGTGAGGTGTGTTCTTCAAGTGGCCCAGAGCAGCCCTTGTTGCCTGTTGTTGCACATTACATCATACATTGCGCACAAAATGACACTTTCAGGCAATGTTTGCTGCCAATGCCTGCTAGCACAGAAGCCAGCGTGCTCCGCTGCAATGCGAGAGAGGGAAGTCGCGAAACAGATGCTGGAGAGTATCAGACACTTGGCCTTGGAAATTGTGCCTTGCAATTTCACCAGCTACAATTCGTGGATTAATATATTTGCCGTAAATTAGCTAATTACTTAATCGCAGTAATTGTGGTAATTATTATTTTACCCAATATAATGTCTCGTAGAACTAATTTTTATTTACCTATCTATACTATCAGCCGCATGGCCGTTACAGCGTGAGTGCAGACAATACAACTCAACAAGTGTACACAACCGCAAGTACAAACTTTTATACAAACCTAGTTCAATCGACTAGAAACCGACAACCACCATAACAGAATCTGCTAGCGGTTTTGTGGATAGAGTGCGCAAGTGTAACAGATTTACCGACCAATGCTCACAACAGAGCGCTGGGCCTCATAGCAACGTAATAATGATGGCGGACGCATCTGGACACATCTGGCCTACGCGCTTCTGTCCTAGTCTGTAATATGTTCAGGCGGCTTCATTCTGGAGACCTCGTCGTGCCCACCGGATTGCTCGATGTCGACTGAGCTTAAAGGTCAACTCCAGCGATTTTTCGATCTGAACGGATGTCGATGAAATTCTCTGGTTACGTTCCTCTGAACACTTCCGTCATGTCCTCAAGAAAGCAGGTTTGAGAGTTGCAGAGGTTTTTTTAGAAATGAATTTAATTGATTTCCCTGAACACCCTACGTTACCTCCGCCTCAGTTACATGCCACATTGTGTATGACGTCAGAAGTGTTTCATACTGAGTATGTCGGGATCATGCAGACGACAGTGACGAGAGCGTCGAGGAGTCGACGATCGTGAGCTATTGTATGGTGTGAGAAGTTGCTGTCGCGAGAAATCGCGTTTCCTGCAGACAGGCAAGAGGTGGGAAGCAAGTGGTGTTGCGTTGTTGGCTGCACGAACTTCAGCACTCGCCATCCGCACGCACAGTTTGAGCTAATGCCGATCGCGTTCAGCCGAGGTTAAGCCTATATGTCACAGTCGCGTAGTTCATCTACTGCTGGCAGACCTGAGCGACTGACCTGAAGCTAATCAAGCCATAAGGATGAGGAAAGCTCCTTCTGTAGTTGAGTTTTGACTATACGGATTTGAAATAAACCATTGTTTATTTCGTACAGTGCACACACAAAAAGCGAGAAGCGACGACATGGGGAAGTATCGACATCGGTACATTGCCGTTTTCGACGGAAAGCTGCCGGCCGCACTCACCGGCACTTCTCTAAATTAAATGTGACTACAAAAGTGGGTTTAATATTAAGTATTGTCATGCAAACCCATTATTTAGCTTCCGAGGTGCACTGCTTGCCTTGTATCCCAAATGGGCAGCAAGCGTGTTCGCTTCGATACAGCGGCGTAAACAGCCGCGTCGATCAGCTGCCAACGTTGTCGATAGTGTAATCGGCATTGCTGTGAGAAAACTACGCGTTCTCTAAGTGAACGATCATACGCGCGAAGTCCTCCTCTGTGTCTGCTTAACGGAACGTACTATGTGCGTGAAGAGAATACGAAGAATGATAACAGGCAGCATAACAACACCCCGTACCTTGGTCCCCCGATCTCTGATTTCGAAGGTGTAATGGTCGCTCATATCAGCGGGATTCAGAGCGATGCGGTGGTGCTTACATGCACAAAATCTGCTTGTTTTGATATGTTCTGACGTTATTTGATGTCACCAATGAGCGGCTAGCATTATGTCTCAAGCGAACGGCGAGGGGTCGCTGGGCCTGTCAATCTAAACAAGTGCACCAGTCGGTGCTTTGGACTCTCTGCGGCGTTCTTGCGGGATGCAAACGCGGAAAGTCCTGCTCCACATCTTACAGTGACCACGCGGAGCGCTTCTCCGAGAAGGGGTGAAACGCCTGAAACACCTGCCTTGCACGATTGGCATGCAAATACATAATATTAGAGCAAATACAAAAACATAATATTACATAATACATAAGCGAATACATAATATTAGGGCACCGTCCCGAGCGATCATCGGCTCAGAAGGCAGTGAAGGCACTTTTGTGTTCTCTCAGAACTTCTGGTTTGCTCGAGGGACTTTCACTGAAGTGCTGTCCGTACACGTATCTACACCTTCTCTCTCCCTTCTTTCTCTTCCCCTTCTCCCATCCCCCAGTGTAGGGTAGCCAACCAGACTACTGACTGGTTAACATCCCTGCCTTCCCGAATTCTACTCTCTCTCTCTCAAATACATAATGTGAGCCGACGGCATGGTAGTGCGAACGGTGGGGACCCGGGGCGACAGGTGACTATACGTAAGCGCGGACGTAAGCTGCGACACAAACGCGCAGTCATCGTAATGGCGTGGTCGTTATTCCGTCGTCGTCGTCTCATCGCCTTCATTCCGTTGTGCTCATTCATCCGTGGTCACGCCGTCGTTTCCGCCGTGTTCATTCTGTCGTCATCACTATACGCTGTCATTTCGACGTCATCGCGACGTCATCATTTCACCGTGAACACGTCACTGTAATTACTACGTCGTCATTCTGTTCTCGTCATTGCGTCACCGTGACACGGTAGCGGTCGTATATTCGGGGTCATGCCGGCCTCGTGACGCTGTCGTGGACCTTCCGCCATGGTCATTCTAGCTTCTTCATCTGAATGTCGTCTTGCCGTCCGTCGCTCCATAGCCATCTTCCTTCCTTCGCCGCTTGATCGTCATGACTGCAGCGTCGTCATACAGTAGTCGTCATTCCGTCATTGTAGTTAAACTGTCGTCATTCTGTCGTAGCCATTACAGCGTCGTCATGCCATTCCGTGCTCCAACTCCAGTTAATACAGCGCTACCGATTTTTTTGCAACGGGTTTTGCTACCATCGGCCATGTTGCGGATTGTCAAATTGTGCCGAGAAAACATTACTCTGCACTTTTCCCGGCAGTCTCTGAAAACAATAAGCACAGCGAGATGTCTTTTACCATTCTTTATATCCTACCGGCAGATATATATTTTTTTCTACGCTAGAACGCTCAGACGCGGCGTCTAAGTGTCCGAACTAGCAGTCGACAGGCCGGAGCGTGGGGTGTAGGCCCTTGCAGCCTCTGGGCCGCACTATATATAAAATCAGATGACACACGCCGCTCAAGAAAGCCTCTGGCGAACAATACAGAATACAAATCGGCGCACTTGAGAGAGACAGGCGGAACGAACAAAGGGTGTTTGCACGCGGCTCGGTCCATCAAGCACTATTCTGTCGGCAGAAGGGGCGGTGGAGTTGCCTCTTTTGTACACACGTTGTCCAGCCTGAGGGGGCCGTCCTTAAGCGAGATGTCAGCAGAGAAAACGCGACGCAGCGGAAAACCATTTATCCGGCAGAATATTCATTGTTGTGGGGCTAACGTATGCGCGCGGAAAGCTGGTGTTATGAAGGACAGAGTTTGGAAGAAACAGGTGTGCGAAAGGAAGACTGCTCTATAGTATTTTACATTTCGTCAATGGCAAATACGGACGCCTGACAAGACTTGGGTACGAGCTGACACTTTACGAGAAATTACCAGGGTTTCGGGCAGTTATACAATTTTTTCCTGTATTGCGCTCAATGCCTATATGTGTTGTATTCGTCCTCGCCGGAGTCAAATGGTCCAAAATGGTCCCCTTCCTTTTGCTAGATAGTTTGTGACATTACTGAAAGAACAAAATTGGAGTCCCTGTCAACACCCGACCAAATACAAGGAGCCAATCAACTGACGAAGCTTTACCCACTGAGACCAGGATACGAACTATCCTTTGTTTTCATCAGCGAGGATCTCTCGTCCGTTTTTGAGAAACATGCCATTCATTTAGGAGCAGTTAGGAAATACGTACAGTGTCGTTTTGCCGTGTACTGTCGCATGGCAGATGTAAATTGCGTCTCACGTTTCTGTCGCGAACTTTGTCGGGTGTCACTGATCTCGGGGGCGTGCGGACGTTAGAAGAGATGGAGTCGGAAGACGCAGGGCAACACAGCAAACAGATTTTAATTAACCCAAACTCAAAGTAAAACTCATGCAAACAAAAACACAATGAAGAACTAGCACTTATGCTACCGACTTAATAGTCACTAAACAGGGCTCACTTACCGGCCACGTCAGTCCTTAGCACTTTCAGCGCGAAAATCTGGAAACCCCAGCCTATGGCTGCACACTAACAGAAAGGATCGTCCTTACAGACTTTTGACGTTGTACGCATCCTACGAGTCCGGTGCCTGTCAGATCTTCGTCATCGCCGACACCGTAGAACTTGCTGCCTTGATGTCGGCCAGTCCACCTGTCCGTCTTTGAGGCCAGTGTCCCGAACTCCGTCGGTGACGTGGCACTCCGGCCTCACTGGCTACGCCTAACGCCGGGTTTTGCCGCTACTTCTTCGAGTGCCGATGAGACGCCCCGGGGTCTGTCGTACGTGCTGGTCTGCCTCTGAAGGGGGATCATTCCTGAAGTGCCCGGCACCGCCGTGAGAGGCTGCAGCAGGTTCAAGGAGCCTCGCTCGAACGTCGCCGATGTCGACGGCCACACCCTGGATCGCCAGCGTCACGGGCTTGACCGAACATCCATGGCTCCCGTCGCCAGCGCGATGCTGACGCTCCAACCGTCATGGCCCAGAGCCACGTCGATAATGCCGGCTCAGCGCCGCTTCTCTCCCGATCACAGCTCGGGTCAAGCGCCTCGAGGATGATGATGATGATGATGATGTCCTTGATGAGTGTGGTGCTTACCCACTCGCGGGGATTGGCCAAGAGTCGGGCAGACTTTGCTTATGTGTTCAGAAAACGGAGGTAAAAATATAAAATTTTGTTACATGAATTTAGGCGAGGGGCTCCTGCCGTTCGGACGGATCCGCACACATCATCCTCTTCCTTTCTTTTTGCCCCGCATGCTCAATGTGAGATTCTGTACTCCACGAGTGCTTAAAGCAGATCGAATGCATCCAAAGTTACATGAAGTGCAATTTGCGAAGGCGACAATGAGCCGAAGACGATGCAGCTAGCCTTCCGTGTTTCGCGGCGGGGATTGAGCTCGGTTGCCAATTAATATATGATTGCATTCATGCGACTCAGCTTTCAGCATTATCATGTTTCAAATTAAGGGCAAGTAAGCCATTTCCTGCGGCTTACTTCTCACACCGCATTTTTCACATTACATTTTTGGCCATCTGTAAGCGAGGACGCCCTGCGGCGGGAGCTGGCAGTGGAAGCAAGATGAATTCGTGAGAGAATGCGTTTTTTTTCAGTACATGCCAGTTTGAAGTGCCACTGGTAACAAGTTGTTGGATGTGTACGGCGGCTGCGTACGACGGATGTGTACTACCACCATAGAAATTTCACAGTGGTAGGTGCTCTGTCTCACTCCCTTAGTTGTTTTTTGCCCGGCCTTGACTATCGCAGATATACCAAGTGCTCTGAGGGAAGTTCAAACAGACAGAAAGAAAGAACGAAAAAAAGAAAGAATGAAAGAAAGAAAGAAAGAGAAGGCTACACACCCACAGATTGGCGCTCGAAGGTTTTCTTCAAGAAAGAAAGCTCTAAGCCAGTAAGCTTATGCGCTGCACTAGAGACGAACTGACACCACGAGGTGAAGGCAGGCGTAAGATGGGAATTTCAGGCTATAGTTAAGAGAAGGAATAAAACGGTGCCTATCTTCGATTCGCCACCGAGGAGTGCCAGGTCGGCAAATAGAAGACCACTCGGACTGGCGTCCGATGGTTGGTTGATTTCCATCTAAGTATAGCGCATACCGTTTATGAGCGAATCCCAAACGATGCCGCGCGAAGCTGTGCGAGATCTACACTGCGCATACTATCGCGCCATCTTTCGCGTCGTCACTTCGCAATACTCGTGCAATTGCAACTTTGTTTTCCTCGGTCTATTGAAAACAAAGGGTTGAAATGTTCGATTTACAGGCCCGAAGCACGCTGCACCCCTGTGGGCTTTTAAATATGTCCTCCCTCCACAAAATAGCAAGGCTGTGTTTGGTGTGAGGAAACGCCAGTTGCGTTCGACCTGTGTCGTAGCAAATGTTGTACGATGAGCTGCCTGAATTTGTGCGTGGCTGAGGAAAACACCATTCCAACAGAGACAGTCGCAGTTGCTCGTGGTGAATGCAAGATATTTCGCCAGTCTACAAAGCCATATTTTAACGCTTTCAGGCTTCCGACAGCGTAAAGACATACATCAACGAGTGTGTGGTCGATACATTAGAGATAAGTCTATTTAAAAAAAAAAAGCATATGCTTCAAAGCATTTGAAGCGCATAAAGACAAAACATAGTAACATGAAGTGCAGCCTGCGACCTATGCGAAAGTAGTGGTTTAGCGGATGACGTCGTACATGGCATTAGCAGCAAGAGAGAGGGAGAGAGAGGGGGGGATAGAGAGATAGAGAGAGAGAAACAGAAGGGGAGGAAAGACAGGGAGGTTAACCGGTGTAACTATCGACGGGCTGCCCTGTGGTGGGGAAGGGGATAAAGGGAATAAAAGGTTGAAAGAAAAAAACAAAATTGAGAAAATTCACAAAATAATGCGACGCTACGCGCTACAACATTCAAAGACGGTCGCACAATTCACAAGCCCTTAAAAAGTTGAGCAGAGCCCTTAAGGCCGTGAGTGTCGAAACCCGTCTGGACCAGTCTCCTAGAACTGTTCTTCTGTGAAGGGGCAATTGTCCAGTTTTTCGTGCGTGGTCACGAGAACCTCTCTTGACACATTGTAACGGTGACAGTCACAGAGGATGTGCTCGGTCGTCTCCTCGCAGTCGCAGGTGTCGCAGGTAGGGCTGTCGGCCATTCCAATGCGGAAGGAATAGGCGTTCGTGAATGCCACGCCGAGCCACAGTCGGCACAGAAGTGTTGCTACCGCTTGTGGTAACCCTGGTGGAACAACAACTGTTTCAGTATAGCTAACCAGCCGTAGTGGAGAGATTATCATTATTTTATAACAGATATATTTTCCCTTGCTTATTTTTTGTAACGTGCCATGAATAATTTAAACACGCGAGTTTTTGCATTTTGTCCCTATCAACATCGCGGCCGCCGCGGCCGGTGAACCGAACCTGCTGCTCAACAACCACAAACCCCGCAGTGGTTATTGTACTTTCAGCTAAAGAATTTGCGATATCCTATAAGCATTTTATTCGCACTTCCAGCGCTGTGTGCATTTGACTTAAAACTCATTAAATTAATTCTGTTCGGGCCGTTCGTTCTCAGTCGATTACGAATCATCAACTCGCCCGAGCATCCACTTTAAGGTTTATGCTCTTAAGGTACCTTTTTCTAAGTACTATTTTTATTCTCCCGATGGATAGAGGTTGGCTATAACTCGTCAAAACAAAATGCGGAATCCCATTTTTTAAGTCTCCGCCTCGAGACCTCAGCGCCGGTGTACCAGTGGGGGTGGCGTCACAGATTTCGAGGTACTTTCTCATGAGATGTTCTGGCTCAGGGAAAGTTACCGCGATTTGCTAGGTTGATTCTTTAGTTCGCTTTAAAACACAACGTCGTCGCAGCTGCCCTTCGATTTCGCACCTTATCTCGCCTTACCAATGCTGACATTCGAACAACTGGGGTGCGTTCGGAGATGGTTGTTCGGCACGTTCGTTCGGTTACCGGCGCGCGCGATTGGCCTACTCCGCGCCGACGTCGCCAGCCGCGGGGTGCGGCCACATTTTTGGTGACGTCAAAATGAGGACACGTTCCTGTCAATCATCCTCCCACCGAGCATTTCGTCTGCTAGGCGCCGAACCCGACGGGAGCTGGGAAGTTTGGAGCGATCATACGGCTTCGCATGGCGCGTCTGGTGGATTAGATTGGATCCACCGGCGGCTGCGGCATGGCACGTTTGGATCCAATCCATAGTTTAATTCGAGAAAATGGCGCTTCCGTTGGGAACTTCGGTTGTTGCGCTGGCGTTTCTAGAGGAAGGAGGAGAGCGGGTGGCGGTGCGAAACGCGTTTCAAGAAATGGCAGAAAGTGAATTCCGGCGTCGTTTTTGTTTCTCGAAATAAGTAATTCGTTGGTTGTACAGCGAAATAGACCCCATCATCGGTGCCAGCGAGCCACTGGAATGTTGTCGCTGCCTCTTGAAAAGTGCGCCACTCTTCCCGTCGTCTCTTCTTCCTTTTTTCTTCTCGCTGTGCGCGACACCACCTAGGGACGACGCAAATAAACTAATAGTTATAAATTGCATTAATCACACGTACTACTATTTGAAAACATGTTTGGGCTTGAGAAGAAAAAATACATTTTTTTTAGATAAAGATTTCATTCATATGGAAGACGAGAAACATTTCGTTTTGTAGTATATACTGTCTGCAAGCAGACGACAAACGACGGAAGTAAACTTCCGGGGAGGTCACCGCTTCCTGATTGGCTGCTCTCTCCACCCCGCTGTCACAAATTTTGCATACTGCAACTTTGTGACGTTCCAGTAACCGAACAGAACGCGTATCGAACAATATATCTACGATCGCGCCCCTGGTCCAAAAGAAGACGGACCCGTAAGATTTGATGACAGGACAGGGGCTCCCTGTAGTCTGTCACTTTCTCGTGGTGAAATAAAAAAAAAAGTTTAACGTAGCCACCCCTTGCGACATGCCACCGACGCGACCGTGTCCGAGCCTGCAATTCTCATGGCTCGTCTCGGGGCGCTGCTTCGCGCGCCTTGTCGAGTGGTTATCGAGTGGGAGCTCCTGCAGGCCACTGTGGCAAGAACAATGTTATCCTCGGTCACGTGAAATACAAGAGCAAGCTCACTCTTCGCGCAGTGTGAACGGAGTGATGACACTTTCAGTGTTTTTCCCCCGTGAAGTGTCTCTCTTACCCCTCCCATTGAAAACTAAGCCTTTTGAACGAGTTTCGCAAGCCGCTTCCGCGTTTCAGCGATGCAGTCGAGTGGCTCGATAGCTCGCTGTAACTTAGTTGCGTGCAGCACCGACGTGACAAGGAAGCGAAACTGCCTCCCGCGTTGGAGCTCAAGAATTCAAGTTCAAGACAGCTTTTTTTATTGATGCGCATATAGAAAGAAGCATAAGCAGAGTTCCACCGATAGCCCAGTTGGCATAGTGTCTGTTCTAACCCGGAATACATATTATAGGTCAGCCTTGGAAATGCGAAAGATGGCGCTAATGCAAGGTAGTTCATAAGCGGAAACCAATAATCACACGATTTAATATTTCAAGAACACTCAAAAATATTGTAGAACATTTCGCACGCGATATCTCAAGGTTACAGCGTAAACGCAGAGAACACTTTCGATGACTGGTCGAAGCATGTCGCTTGCAAGTTTTGTTGTACTCGTTCTTTCTTTTTTTTCACTAGTCGGTGCATATTTCTTCGCAGATGGGATCTCGTAGTCACGTAGCGAATGGGAGTAGTTCTGTGTTTGCGCACCCACTGAGCCCGGCCGTTGTGCATGGCTCATAGTAAACTCTTCGCGAAGCAAATGCACTCTGCGGCCTCCCCTGTCGGCGGCACAGCGATAACGTCTAGCATAGCCGATGCCAGCGAAGTTCTGTAGTGACCAGTTTGTTGTCGAGCAAGATTGTGTGTTCTTTTTTTTCTAATTAGGTGGCTCGCCGCATTTAAAGGTAAACTTGCAAAGAAAACTTCACTTCGGCTAGATTGGTCCCGAACAAGTCGTACGTGCTACTGAACCAATCTTGGCAATTTTGGAGGACTGGCGGTTGTCTAATTTTCTTAACAACAGCGTTTGTATATAAACCAACTAGGCGCCGCGCGCACTGTGACGCAACTCCCCCACCACATCGCCTCCGAGATTTCCAACGCGCCACGCGGCCGCTGCATTATCTATGAGGTCCATGCCCGAGGAGCCGCGCGGGTTGACTATACGTTCTGCATTTTGCGTTACTGTGGGCGAGCAGTGATGGCGACGTCTTTATTTCGAGTTTCGGTGCCAAAATTATTGATGTTTGCGAGCTTTGCGTTATACGCTTAGATACGCATTTCAAAGGCAAAGATTTCCGCAGAGACCGCTCTACATGCAAGCTGTGTCAGAGAATACTTTCAAAAATGTTTAAAGGTTGCCTGTGGCAGATAGCGCAATTATAGCTCGGGAGCTGGTCTACTGGAAGAGCTGGACATTAACTTACGCAAAAAATTGAAGTGCGTGATCGACTAATTAATAAAAAAAATACTGATTAAATTTTAACCAATTACCTTAAGGCCCATATTGCAATTTACAAATTCCAGCCGTGGAGTTCGCAAGGCGTATCCGACTTGGAACGAATTCTCAGGATGGCACCAATTTCGAGATAATAATTTCCAAACTTTGCGGAGAAATGCACTGGCGTTCCAGTTACTTTAACGAAACCTCGTTTTGCGCATTGAAGCACGATTGTAAATTGCAATATGTGCCCTAAGGTAATTAGTTGAAAACTGAATTAACGAATTTTGTTATTTAGAATTTATGAATTTCATTTTTTTTTGCACCACCCTGACGTATGCACCGCCCTGACGTACATTGCCAGCATGTCAACGAGGGTCTTGTTCAGTCGTTTCGTTAGGCCATTCGTCTGCGGGTGATAGGCAGTGGTCCTCCGGTGACTAATCTGGCTGTACTGCAGGATGGCTTGAGTAAGCTCAGCGGTAAAAGCCGTTCTTCTGTCAGTAATGAGGACTTCAAGCGCACCACGTCTCAGCAGCTCTCTCGCCTTCGGCCCCTGTTATCCACCGCCTTTCACTGAAGTTCCACCGTCGTTCACTCAGCTCAAAATAACGTGCTTAACTAAATATTTTCGAGCAAGTAATTTTTGAAGCCAACAGCGCCTCGCAGAGGTAATAAAATGAGCACCACTCCGCCCGCCCCACTCTTTCCTATTGTGCAAAGTTGCTGTTGAAGACGCATTACGTAAAACTATTCTTTTCATTTCGAGTTGTTCTTGGCCTTCTTGATTGGCTGGCGGCATGCCACGTCTACATTATCGACGATATCGGCCACTCGTTGCGATGGGTAATCTTTATTCTAATGATGCCGAATTCGCAACAATTTTCGCTCGTGAACGCTGTTCCCGATTGGTTGGCCGCCTCTGCTAGTTATATATCCAGCGTCCGGTTAGGGTGAAACTTTATCTTATAAGTAATTCTAGTGGATAATTTTCTTGTGAATATGGTCCCTGATAAGTGACAGTTCTTAAATTAATTTCAACCCTATCTGAAACGTTTTGGTGGATCCCGTAATGCGTGTTAATTTCTCGTGCCTCTCCTTATCAACTCCAACATTTGCGAAATGTCCCCTAGATCCTATGCAAAGTCCTTTGTCGCCATGCAAATTTTCATTCTGATCAAGGGCGCAATCCACAAAGCTTTTCGTTCGTAAGTGCTGTCTGTCATTGGGGTAGGCCACCTGCGTCAAGTATACCTTTTTCCCTTCTACTCTGTTTCTCTTTTTATCCCTCTTAACCCTTCCTCCTGCGCAGGGTAGCCAACCGGAACTACCTCTGGTTAACCTCCCTGCCTTTCTCTGCATTATTTTTTTTCTCTCTCTCTCTCTGTATACCTATGTCCGGCATCGTTCATTACTGGCTAGGATTCTTTCTTACTACCAATCGTACCATAAGAGGTTTTGTGATTACAGGCCCAAGGGTGAAAATCACAAAGCTTTTCGTTCGTAAACTCCTCACAAGTGGCTGGCCGCGGTCGATAATATAACATGCCCAACACCCGCGTTGGCTGGCATCCGTTCTGATGCTAGAAGTCGTGATGTCGCGATGAATTTACGCAGCTATTCGTGATGTAGGACACATCATTAGTAAAGGTGGTCAGACAATGAGAAGTAACACTTTTCAGCAAAACTTTTTTGTGAATTCGGCGCCATGTTTGTTGTTTTGATATACGACTACCTCTTTAGTCGCTCTGTGATCTGTGCGGCGTTCTCAAAAACAGTACAAGTTATTGTGATATACCTACAGTTATCGCGTATACATCAAAGTATCTAGTATACTATGCAAGATACCCACTCCGTATTTTCAAGATTTCCTTCTACTCACACTCTAAGTTATCTTACAGTAACCATCAAAAAGAATCCAGTGGATATCATCTGCGAATATCAAGACTTCGGTCATGTTTTAACACGGACACAGTTAAAGCCAGATATTTATCATTATCATTATCATTTCATCATCAGCAGCATTCCTGAACAGTTTAATTTCGGTTCGAATGATAACGATTGCTATTATTATGATGATGAGGATCTCTTCGTTTGCCTTTTATTGCAGACTCCGACTATGCTTTTTGTTTTCGTTGCGGATGCTTTCCGCGCAGGCGTGTTATGGATGTGAGGAGTGGTTAGTGCCATTACAAAAAAGAAAAAGAAGAAAAGGGACGCAGGTGCAAATAAATGTATCGTAGCTTGACGGACATGCGACGTAAACAAGTACATGACATTTCCTAGGTGACAGGAAGCCATATAGCAATCAGCTGTCAGTGGTGAGGAAAGGTGAAGGAGGAGGTAGGCAGGTTGCGAGGCATTTTGCAAGTGAGAAGATTTAGCACTGGTTTCCGACTCACCGCTTCGCTCACGGTCGCCGGCAGCTGCGACATGCCCTTGAACAATGCGCCGTAGCGTATATAGCAGCGTTCGACGAAAACACCTTCGCCGAGGAAAATAGATGTTGCAGCGAGTGAAACAGGCACTAGTCAAAATGACAAGTGGTAGACGGACAATAAGTGTACAGAGACATTGCTGCAGTTACTGCACATGCAGAGTTGAAAGCTTTTATTTGATTATATTTTATTCCCCATATGGATTGCGGCAAACCCTATGGAACAGAAAATAAAATAAAAAAAGTATACAAAGAACAAAGAAGAAGCCGGAAAAATTCACGTTTCCGGCACCGTACGCGGTCTGTCTGCTGTACGTTGTAGTTGACGTAATAGTGTTACAGTGAGTACCTGCGCCAAGTTTGCATCTGGCCGTGGCGGTATAACGGCAAAGGTAAGGCTGTAACGGCAGACCGACACGTCCCTAGCGTCAACCGCTAGGTATCGTCACCATTTCCCGAACTTTGTTTATCATTTGCATAGTAATCTAGACTTTAACCAACAGACCAACGCCATTTTCCTAAATTTTTCAAAAGCTAGCGTTAGACAAGGTTCCAAATCAACATTTACTAGTAAAGCTTTCCTGTTTGAATATTGCGCTCTATACCTTAAGATGAATCAAAGAATTCTTGACTAATCGCTCACAGTTTCTTGCTATTAACGGTCGCAATTCCCTTACCCTACCTGTAATATACGGTGTTCTCCAAGGGTTGGTATAGGTCCGCTGCTATATTTAGTTTTCCGTAATGATTTACCGACCGAAGTATATTCTAATATAAGCATGTTTTCCGATCACGTCGTGATTTAACACATTGTTACTAATACCGCTGACCAAGAAATGCTTCAGGACCACCTTAGCAGCATTAAGGAATGGCGCGACGATTGGTTAATGGAACATAATCCTCGTAAATGTAGACGCCTGTCTTTGCACTGCCGCTGTCATTCACTTGATTTCCCATACGGAATAGCCAATATCCCTGTACAGTCTGTCCCATCATATAAGTACTTAGGTGTCACTGTGTCTAACGATTTGTCCTGGGCTGCGGACATTACTAAGGTAGTTTCGTCTGCTATAATGGGATGCTTGGATTCTTGCGTCGTCAGCTCCGCCATGACCATCAACACGTAAAATTAATAGCATACAAAACTCTCGTCATATCGAAGTTGGAATGCGCATAACCTATTTGGAACCCCGCGTCACGCCTCCTTTACTAATGCACTTGAATTGCTTTAAAACAGAGCAGCCAGATTCATTCGCTTTTCGTATTCATACGACATCAATGTACCATTCTTGAAAGCGGAATCGGATTTATTACAACTTTCACTCCGTCGCCGTATTGCCACTCTTTGCTTATTTCACACGCTTTTCCACCGCTCACTATGCTGCGTACCCTACATAGTCCCCACCAGCCCGCATATCTCACCGCACGCGTCATCCATTTCAAGTTTCCTGGCCACATACCCGCACTGTCACTTTTGCCACCTCATTTTTTTCCAGTGTTGCAGCAGACTGGATTGACCTATCCTACGACATCGCTGCCATAACGTCCTCATCCACTTTCGCGGAAATCATCACAAATCATTTTTCATTGTATTGAACAATATAAGCCTTTTGAATGTTTGTTCCCACCCCTTATGCAACACCTCTCGCGGGTCTTTTAGGTAATAAAGTGACATGAAATGAAATTATCGTCATTTTTATACCCACCTCGCCAACGCCACTGTCACGATTTCTCACTAATGACGGTACCACAGAGTTCACGTACCATTTCACTAGGTGGTCTATACATATCAGCGCCCCAGCGAAGGTTACCTAAACTGACATGGCCAGTGTAATGGCGCTAGGTTGTTGGATCTCAGGCCGGTAGGGAGTGGTGCCAAGCAAGAGTGGTGCAGGATATATCGTCCTGACGTAATAACGGTAAAGAATGAAGCGCTGCCAAAAACCGAGTAAAGGACGTACGATTTTTTTACTGGAAGAAATTTATGTCAAATAAACAAGCAACGCGCAAAGCACAACGACAGCGGCGAGCACGGTTTCTTCGTATTTGCAGATTGATATTGGTTGGCCGCCTTCAGTACTATTACATACAGCATCAGAATTGGCTAGAATTCCATCTCACAAATAACTCCAGCATACAAACTTTTTTTTTGTGAATACCGGCAGAAATGATTTGTTAATTCAGCCTCTGGGCACGAATTCAACGAAAAAGAAGTTTTTGAACTACATCTGTTCGCAAGAATTGACAATATCCAATGACACAATGTTTAGCGAAAGCGACCGACCGACGTCAGACAGCTCTAACGAATGAAAATATTTCTGAGTTGGGTACCAACTCCTCCAGGCGGACTTGAGTCCGGAAACCAAAGCAGCACTTAGGCGACAGGGACAGAGGCGAGCACGATCACCGAACGCCGATTCGAATCGCACCGGCTCGGTAGCGGCAAGCTATTTGCGCATGCCTCGTCGTCCACTTAGGCCGAGTAGACTCGAGCCCGCGCAGTTTCGAGAACCGTACTTAACAGCATCCGAGACCTGCATGCAACCCGATCAGCACGCTCGCATCTCGACACCGCAGCGATGACAGCGTCGGCCGATTTTCCGATGCAGCAAGTGCGTCCTGCGCGAGAACGGAAACGCGATCGACGATACGGTGATCGCTTTACGATACGACGTAAAGCGATCACCGGCCGCAAGTCATACAAGGTACGCGTGGCAGTACGATAACACATGTGGGTCGATCGAGGCTATAGGTGTTCACTGCTTCGGTTATAAGCCCTCGCGATACGATAGACAGCACACTGAGGAAAATTAACACCCTCGAGGGTGGATTGGATGTCAAAACACCCTCCTTGTACCCTTAGTTGCTGTGAAACTTTAAGAATTTATTGCATTACTTAGCACAACACCCTCAGTGCACCCTTTCATTATTTCAGGATGCCAAAAGGATGTTTTTCTTGAAATACAGATTGCACAATTTAAGGGTGCTCGGGCGCTTCAACATTTCAAGCAAGTGAAAAGCCATAAATGTCTATTTCCCAGTGGTTTGCGCCATGTGATTGTTCGATCACGTCATATTGTCACAGTAGGCATCGGATTTCAACTTGGTACTTGATCTACATGGCGTCCACGGTGGTAAAGAGGAAAGACATAGCTTTTTGTTAGATTTTCTGCCCTGCCTTTCGCTATTTGCTACCGGCTTCGTTTTAGTTAATTGATCTTGGAGCTGTTTCAAGATCAACTGACAATCGTTAGCGAATCATAGGATGTCATCCAAGCGTAGTTATTCAGGCGCAAGCTCTTTCTGGTACGGCATCGGTGCTGGCACAATATTATGCGCAGAAACTCTTGCGCTGTTTTTGCAGTATCGGTTGTGATAAACATTCGCAGGTGCATGCAGAGTATTCTACTACCGATGAGAGCACAGTAACTTATTGTGGAGCTCGACATTAAGAGAAAAAAATGGCGCTGGGCAGGTTATGTAATGCGCAGATTAGATAACCGTTGGACCATTAGGGTGACAGAATGGGTACCAAGAGAAGGGAAGCGCAGTAGAGGACGGCAGTAGACTAGGTGGTGCGACGAAATTAGGAAATTTGCGGGTGCTAGTTCGAATCGGTTGGTGCAGGACAGGGGTAATTGAAGTTCGCAGGGAGAGGCCTTCGTCTGCAGTGGACATGAAACAGGCTGATGATCATGATGATGATGATGGGGGCTTTCCGGTCTTAAAGTGGAAAGACACAACTCTACTTTGTCCTGTTCTCTCCTTCCTGTATTTAACATCTTACTGCTAGCGTTGCTTAAATTATTTCACCTTGGTGCGGATTCAAACATGAACTCATGTCTTGAAGAGGGTGGTGTCAGCCTGTCAGAGCAGCTAGAGGCACTACTGAACTTGTGTTGTCGTATTATTGTTTTTGGTTGTGTCGTTGGACTGGTCGGGATATAACACTTCCGACTGGAGATCTGGGGCGCTATAATGTAAAGCTATTCCAAACTTTTCTATTCCCCTTCTACAATCAGCCCTCCATGATAGGTAAAAAATTTTCGGCTCACCCCCACTTCGCCCGTCTCTCACGCGACATCATGAAAACCGCGAAAACGTCCCATCTGATATGATGTGCGGACACAGATTATGCGTGATTAGACCGAACTAAAGAAAAATAATGATTTCTCATTCGACGCCTTTTTCGCTATAATACTCTGCCATTTGTCAAACCTCTTCGGGCTGCGCCCACTTCACCTGTCTGTCACGCGACATCACGAAATCGCGAAAACTCATGGCGTCAATGTGACGTGTACGGGTAAAACACGCATTAATATATTCCGAACAAAGCTGATTTTTTTTCTGAATAGCCGGAGGCTGCCCCGTTCCGAAAGGAATAGTTGACGGCTGCCCACCGATTTCTCTGGCACTAACTACTGGGAGCGGCCACGGAGCATAGATTTATTTGCGTATAATTACCAGTTTATTGCGATAGCAACTATATGGACACTCCAGGTGCATTTCTGCCGTCGCCATCAGGTTCCGTATCAGGTTCCGTAGGACTGAAAGCGTGTGAGGGTGAGTCGGCGAACGCGGTTCAACCTCGCGTGCACGAGCGAGGAACGCGGCCCACATGCATGTCCTCTCCTGTGGCTCTCGAGGCAGAGGAGAGAGGCAAGGGAGGGAGGGCGTTCTTCTCCGGAGGCTGCTAGAACGCCTCGATGTCCTCCTCGCTCGCCGCTCTGTACAGAGTGGAGAAAACCGCTGCGTCTACTACGGCGTTAGCCACGTGAATCGCGGAGGCCGTAGTACACGCCTTTTGGCGGACGCTGTAGGGACGCGTTGCCGGCGCTCGTGTGTATTGAAAGCAATCTGCGACGTGGCCAAAGTGCGCGCCCGCTCGGGCCTTATATTCAAAGCGATCTGCGATGTTTGCTGAGTGCGCGTAGTGCCGGTAGCTTCGTATGCGTTGTGCTTTCGACGTTTCGTACGCGTTGAACCGACAAATGCACGCGTAGGTCAATTGGCTCGTGGCTGCTGCCGCAATTCCTAACTCCAGCGTTTTCACACACAGTTTCCGCTGTCATTGAGCGATGTGCGTTCATGTTTACCTGTGCGCGCGTGACACCGTGCTGGTTAATTTAGTTAAAACACGTTGACGGGCTAGTTCGTTTCAATCCATGATGGCATGTGTAAGCGCCACTGAACATGGACGTACAAAGGTGCAAACACACAATGATAGCGCTGTCTCCGTGTGTCTGTTTCTTTCTGCGTCCTCGTTGAGTCGTGCTTACATATTCTATCAGTGTTAATTTAGTTAGTAAGCGAATGTTTAGAAGTTTATACGGCCCATAATACCACTATCCTTGCTTCGTACAGCTATCTACTACTTTGGTATCGCAATCGGTGCTTCGCCTTTCCCGCGGAACTGCGAATTTTTCCGCGGCACTATAACATGCTACAACGTTAACGAGCTATTTCGGCACGCATTCGACATCACTTCGCCAACTATTCTTTGTTGAAAATCCATTGTGGCGGCCTTTTTAACGTTCCGTTGCACGCCGCCGCGATTTTCGACCATCCCCCGCAAGCGAAGTAAGGGGAGCGGATGAATCACAGCCGACGGCACCACCCTCTTCAGCCGGTAACCTACTTTCACTGTTTTGGTTCGACCCTATCGAAACCCTCACCACTTGAGCGTCCTTATTGTCTCTTGTCAGCCAGTTAGATGAGGAAGTCTGCTCAATGTAGGCAATGCTATTCGCTTTGAAAGCAAAAAAAAAATGGCTGTGGCTTAGGTAAGGTTAAGCCCAGGATGCGAAGCATACTAGCCTTTATTTTAGTTGTTGAACCACTGTTTAGCCTGGTGAACTGCTGTTGCTTGGCTATATTTGGTTCGGCTAGACGAAGAAACAACTCATGCATTACTTCTTCGCCTTCAAGAGTGGAACGCGACAGCGTTCCCGTCGACCCGCCAAGGGGTGTAAGACAATGGGCTACAGGGCAGCGACTACGCGCCCCGCATTGGACGCGGTGAGCGTCGAGCAAAGCAGCGTTCGGCGCGGCAACGAAATGTGCGCCTGAGCAAGAGACGCACGCCTTAGAAACAGCGCGTTTCTAAGGCAACACCGCATTCACTAGAGGCGCTTTTGTACCGCTTTGAAGCGTTGTACTCGTGGCTCAGTGGTAGCGTCTCCGTCCCACACTCCGGAGACCCTGGTTCGATTCCCACCCAGCCCGTCTTGCAAGAGTTGAGCCAAAGCCACTTCTCCTCTGTCGTGACGTCACGGTGTCACGTGATTTCATGGTCACCGCCGCGCCTGAGGAGCTGGGTTGAGCCCTCGTAATATGCTTCGCATAATAAAAGTGGCCTCCTATAAACGAGGAGCGCGTTTCATTGGGCTTTTCAAACAACGCTCTGGGTTACCGCCCGATGATTGCGTCGGTGGTTGCGTAAATTTGGCGTCAGGAGATTGGAATATGAACAGATCGGAATAGTTTTGCGTTGGAGGGCCCTGGCGCCCACAATTCGAACCTAGTCCGCGTGACGCTTTTTTTGTGCTGTGTTTTTGTAAACACTGCTGAAAATACTTCAGCATTACTTCGGTGGGAGGCGTACAAAAGTGCAGGATAATTATAGAACAAAAGATAACGCTGTAAACACGAAACGGGCGTAGTGTGCGTTTCGGCCAAACACACATCGGCGGAAAGGGTGCAATTTCCAAAAATAATCCTTTCACATGGGTGTACCAGTTCGCTTAAACAACTTTTTCTATAGTAGTAATTGGTTGAGTTGTAGACCCGAGGAAAAACCCTTAAGGGTGCAATTTTCCTTAGTGTGTAGGGAAAGCTTCTTGCATAAAGCTGCAGGAATCGTGCAACAGGGCCTGTACTCGCAAAAATATTCTTACACTGCACAAGCGTCCGTCGGACGTATTATTGCATAATTAACCCATGAATGAAAAGCCTACAATTAAAATGCTTTCTGAGCCGAATTCACAAATTGTTTTCGTTCCTAAGCGCTCTTTACCAGTGGCCAACAGCCTTCGACAATAATATATCCAGCATCAGGATTGGCTGTATTTTGCTTTTATGAATACGCTTATAGGAGGTTTTCGTGAATACGGCCCTGGGGCCGAATTGACGAAAGCTTTTCGTTCGTAAAATTCGTATGGTTGTTTACCAGCCGCGTTAACTAATAATATGTCAAGCATCATTATTGGCTCTTGCAAACGCATCGAGCGTAAAGAAAGTTTTTGTGCATGCGGTTCCAGATGTTCATTCACTGTATAACGCCTTCCTACGATGCAATGGTGGAAAAGAACCTATGCGTTCAAAATTGAAATGCCAAGCGTGTACTTTATTACAGCTGTTGACCGTGTCGTAGAGTACCAGCATGATTGCGACGCCTCTGTGAGATCTCGCACGTCCTTACATTGTGCCTTTGAGGTAGATGTAACAACTCTCTACCTCGTCCTACCCCTATCAATCCTTCGGGTATCATTTTTGTTGTTATGGTGTTTAGTTCCCCACCCACATCGTTCCTAAGCGCAATTGAAAGGGCAAAGGCGAAAGGGAAAACGCTGCTCGAAGCACTCTACGTGTGCACGCAAGGCAAGGGATGTATCGCGCAAGACATAAATTATTCTGTAGACGCCTCGAGTTATAATTAGTCGTGCGGGGGCGTACTCGGAAAGCGGCGATAGCACACGCAACAGAAGCCAGGTTACCGTGATGCAACTCACGGCCTTAGCAAGGTGTTCTCTCTCGATTTGCTTTACTTTTCTATTGTAGACCGTGCCGAACGTTATCTTGATGATGGATAGAAGCACGCAGTTATGTAATAAGCTCGTACAGTGTCGAAGAGAACGAAGTATTGCGGCTGTTTTTGTTGGATAAAAACCTACATAATAACCGTGGAGGTTCAATGCCTGCGGCACTGTTTTGCTGGCAACCAGGTCGGCGGCTTCAATTACTGACTCCGGTGGACGCGTTCGCGTTCTCAAACTTTGATGCGGGTTAAAGGGGCACCAAAGATAAACACCTGCGTCGGTTCAATTGAGAACCTACTCTTTGAAAAATAATTTTGTTATATTGAGGCAAGTGGTTGATTACTAAAAGAGAAAATGAAGGTCCACATCTACATACATTTTTTTAAAATTTTGTGATGAAGCCGAACTCCAGCGAGACTTCACAGATGTCAAAGCATTTTCTCGTATTTCTGCCATTGTGGCTGGGTGAAATGCTCTGAAAGTGGCTAAGTTCAGTACTTGTTTCGTTTAGAATGCAACGTGGTTGACGTTTAGGGGTGAAAAAAATATTGTGAGCTAGAGCCGAGCAGACGTCGTCGAAATTCGTGACGTCAACGCGTGCTGGCGCGGGAACTTGAAGGGGACGAAGGGGAAGGGTGCTCCTGCTTTTTGTTCCGGCGTCTTTCGTGCCTTAGCAAGCCCCTTGGGACGATACAAGTGGCTTTATTGGTATTTCAGAAGAATAACTTGCTATAATGCCGTTTAGGTTACTTTTATCTTAAATGTTCGTTTAGGCTACCTATATGGTCAAAATTTACTCGGAACCCTTCGCTAACAAGAATGTCTCATACCTGGGGCATCATACCTGGGGCATGTCGAAGCGGACATTTTGCTAGCGTCGAGTAACTAACAGGTTCTCGCTTAACGGAGCTTATAGAGACATCGATGCACAAACTCAACAGGTAAATTCGTCGACTTGCGTGACCGTGATGCAAAACAAACAACCCGGCATGTTGGGTGACAGCCAGCGCAATATCTCGACCTACCAGACTCGCCAGCCTCGAACTTTGGCACGTAACGCTACTAGAGCTGGACGACGATGAATGCAATAGCAACGCGGAAAATAATGAATTGAAGGGTGCGAAAAAGAAAGAAATTGCTCCAAGTCGCCGCAGCTATGGACGCAGGTAGCGAAGGACGTGAAAGTTCACCGCGTGGAGGTTGTTTGTAGCTTGGCAGACTTCACTTTTGTGAGTTAATGAGCGTCAAAGTTGGTAGGCTAATTTGTATAACGACTCTCATACAGGCAGGGGCGATCCATTAAGCCGGCTTGGTGAGATCAACACCTGGTAAGGAGGGTGTGGAAACTTGTTTGGCGAAGATAGGCTGTTCAGAAAACAGCACAGTCGTAACGAGAAGCTTGTGCCTTGATGATGGGAGGAGTGTCCTCAAGGCCTTTAATTTTTTTTTGTGTGTGGCTATTATTACAGTAGCACAGAAGCATAGTATAGTCGGTGGACGTTCTAAACGGGACGATGACTAACTTAGTTGTTTTTTTTATAGCGCTCATGGCGTGCTTTCTCATGTTAACAACTTGTACAAATTAGTCTCAATCAAGACTATTCAAGAAAAAAATGGAATGGCGTTTCGCGGAGCGCCATGCGCACGTAAACGTAAACCCTTGGGCTGCAGCTATCAAGCATTTAGCGTAAAGCAGCCAGGAACGTCTCCTTACCAATTAGGAGGAAGCTTTAACTCCAAGCCCTGACGTATATAACACTGGAGCACGAGGAAAGAATAAGGAAGCTGTGATGGTTCATTAACCGCAAGGCCTCTGTACTTGAAAATTCATAACCAAAAGTCTAGTTAACATTGCGTTATCCACACGTGGCAAGTAACAGCCAGAACGCTTTCAATGTGCCATCTCTTGGACGAAAACTGAGGTGATACGTGGTGGTCCATGCATCGCTACGCCATTCGGCATCTCCCGGCGATCACAACCCTCGCTGGCTTTCTCGCGGCGTCCTAATAGGTAAACGTGATTATCCGACCTCCTTTCATATTTCTCAAAGCGTGCCAAGAAGGAAGCGGCTGCGAGGATTTGTCTTAAAGGCGAAATGCACAAGACGCACTTGCTTTAGTTTTCTGCCAAGGTTTCAGCCTGATTAGATATTCAACACGTGCAGTCCTATATCTTCTATGCAGATCTCTGGAGAAAAAAAAAGAGAAAAAGAAAATGAGCACGAAGCGCAGCAACTGTGGCAAACATTTACTTACCCAAGCTTGGACACGACATGCGCATGAAGTTGAGCAGCAGATTCTCAAATATAAAATAAACCGCTCGCGGCGTTTGCGAGAGAGAGAGCGTTACGTTTGTAACGCCGAGTGCGCGGGGCTGGTGATTGCGGCAAACAACGTCTGGCAATTTTGGCGACATGCTTTAAGGCTTCGCTTCGATGAGTACGACTAGTATAAGGACGAGGAGGAAGGAACAAACGTAACGAAGTCGGAATGCTACGAAAAAGTAATTGAAACAAAACCGAACCATCCACACGGCCAACTGCGTATCTTCATTCTGTTTTAGGAAGTACGTGTCGCAAGGAAAAGCGCACGCATCGCTGTCGCCTCGCCCGTTCAGTGTCAGCTCGAGGGTCTTTGCGTGTGTGTGTGTGTGTGTGCTGCGTTCTGGACTGGTCAACGCCGATATAAGAAGCAGCGCCACTGTTGAAATACACGCACTGCACTTAGGGGAGGCATATCTCCTGCACTGAAGAAGGGAACCGAAGCGTGCATCTCGATCTGGTCCGTGAGTTTTCGGCTTTCTTTTTTCCTAATTGAAAGCGACGAAGACGCTTTTGCTCCATTGCCGAAGTGGCCAATACCGGGAGGAATAGTATATATAAGGTGCGCGGAAGCCAATTTAATTGCGTTAAAGGGCATTGGGCCCTGGCCGAGGTTGCATGGGTTATAAAGTCGTTACGAAATGAACACAACTGACGTCACCGTGTTTGTTAGCGAAAAGTACAGAAGGCAAAAGAAGAGCGAAAAGACGGACAAGGAATGAAACCTGAACGAGTTCCTCTAGCTTTCTCTAGCTCTACCTCTAGCTCTACCTTTCTGTTCGTGTATTACTAGGCGTATATTTTGCGCCTCACTTTGAGAATTATTTCATTTCTCTTAATTCAGAAACGCGATCGTAAATAACGCATCACTTTATTCATTCTTCAGTATGGTCTTGTATGTTTTCTTTAATATTTCACGCATGCATTATGTGACCGCGTGCAATACCCTAGCGACTATGCAGTAAATGCTTTTTTTTCGTCTATTATTATGAACATGTACTAAGAGGAAATTGTACTGTATGTTTTTGTTTGTTTGCGGGTGACGAGACCTTGGACTTCTTTTTTTTTTTTCGTAGTCTGTCATAATTATTGCCACCTGCCGTGATATATTTTTGTGTTTCTTCTGCCACGATCTATACTTTGTCGTTGCGTTAGTTTAGTCATTGTTTAATCTGTCATCGTTTTCTTTCTCTGCTTTCTTTTCTTGCTATCTCCAATTTATACCTCTCCGTGCTCTCATTGCCGAAGAGTATAGGCAATCACTGCTTCCCTTCCGGTGGCATTTGCCAGCCTTTTTCTCTGGCTTTCATCTTTTTCTATAGTCTATATGTTAAAATGACATCATCGCTACCACCTTCAATCTCTGTAACAACCATTATAACATCAGCGGAAAGTCATCCCCCCCCCCCCCCCCCACTTTCCCGTTCCCCTCTTCTATTTTTATGGGCATTTCAACCAATTGGAGGCTCCGTTTGGAGTGGTCTGCTTTATGCGCTTATTGTGTTTTCGATAAATGAAATAAATCCAGTCATAATTTGTCCCATCGAAGAGAACCCTAAAGTGGTCATTACAGTTTTTCACTTAACTGAGCTATCAGTGCATAAAAACATGTGGCCCCGAAGCGTACGGTACGTTTGGTCAATGGCTTCGGCTCTGTTGTACACAGCAAAAAGCACGCGCATGCGCTACAGCACTGTCTCCGGGTGCTGCTGACGTTGCCTCGACTATTCGAGAAACGGGAATAAAAAAGGTGTCCTCGTACACGACTTCAATTTTCATACCTCAGCTTCGCGGTGCGCCGTTTCTTTGCCGAAAATGGTGTCTTGCATGCTGCGGCGTTAGTGCACTCGCGGCATCCCAGTATAAACCACATGTTGGATTAATATCCATGAGGTGTTCTCGGTCACGTAGACGCCTCTACGATGTGTTGTTCTTAATCTATTTTACTAAGAATGATTGTTCCCACATCCGACAAGCGGCGGTTACAATTATGTTGCAAGAATGTGGCCCAGATGTAACACCCGGATATTTAAAACGTATCGCAGACATCCCTACTGTAGATATAGGCGTACAATCATTGAAATATACCGGTTCCGCCATATGGGGCAGAAACTTGGAGGTTAACAGGGAAGTTGTAGAACAAGTAAAGGACCACGCGATGAGCGATGTAATGAAAACTATTAGTAGTTAATGACAGAACCATGGTCAATCCACCCGTCTGTACCGCCCTTGTCCGCCCGCGTGGGAAACGGGGCGGCCACCCAAAAGGCGGATCTTGTCGCAAAATTCGGTCCACGCTCAATCCGTACAAGCGGATGGGATCACACGCGCACTCCTATTGACGACGCGGTCTGTTGACAGCTGGCAACCATTCGGCGGAGAAAAGTTGTTAAAGGTTGGCGACTACCTTTGACAGCAGGCATCGCCTACTTTACTAAAAGTAGAGGAAGCGCTGCAGCAGACGACACTCCCATACTTTTGCAGATGTGATTTCAAGTTCCCGCGTCACGGCGAAAATGCGACCCCAGGCTGTCACATTCTGTTCTGCAGGTTCATGTGTTGGATTGGCACACGTCATCCTTGTTCGAAGCACTGCACAGTCATCTTATCTGCGCCACATTTTAAAAATGTATTGCAATCGCATCATGTCGCAACATGGGACGTATTTTCGGACGATCACTTCTACTGCGTGCTGCCTTGGCTGGTTGAGCAAACATCTCGAATCATCAAACGTGCCGCGTTCTACACCACGCGAAAGTGGTAGTATCGCCGGAAGTGATTCGTCGGAAATGTTTGTCTCCGGCGCGATGACTCAGTTTCTGTAGTGCTAGTTACAGCTTGCAAGAATATGGAATGCACGCATTTCTGTCGCGGAATACAGTTGCGTAGGTCGCTAAGTCGCCCTCCTTCCCCCGCCCCCCTCTGCACCTCTGAGCACGCGTATGAGGCTCCGAGTACAGCTTGCTGATATGCTTGAATCTGCTTACTCATGCGATTTTGTTTTGTTTTTTATTTTTCACACTGCCAATTTTAAGAGTGTGCTTAAAGCATTTCAATGCATGAAATACCTTTTTCTTTTTTCACATATATAAAACCACCAAAGACGAAGTGGCGCATAAAACATGATTCTTAGAAATATGGTGATTGCTGCATATAAACTGCTTTTATTTACCGACTGTGTACATGTTACAAAGTTGCTTGTGATGTCCGGAGACATTGAGCTTAACCATGGCCCTGATCCCAGTTGTAGCCCTTACCTGGTTCTCGAGGCCATTAACTCTCTTGCTACTAAAATGGATGGTCGTCACGCTGAGCTAATCTCAACTCTTAATGAAGCGAAAGCCAACCAAAAATTACTTGAGGAGCGTGTTGCAAGCATGAATGCCAGATTAGCGTCCGTAGAGCAGGAAGTCGCCGCACTTGAAACTCAGAAGGAACCTGCTCATATCCGAGGCATTATTACCGGGACCATGAAAACTGAGAATGCATCAGTGCAATCTCGTCTGGACGATTTCGAGGACAGGTAAAAGAGGGATTACTTGATTTTCTATGCTATCGCCGATAGTACCTCTGAAACTTGGACTGAAACAGAAAAAAAAAGTTCGTTCAATTCTTGTGCAATCTCTCGCGCTGCAATTACCCGAAGAGGGAATTGAGCGTGCGCATCGCTTAGGTGCCTTTATAAATAGCAAATGTCGACCAGTGGTAGGGAAACTGGCATCATTTGAGGTAAAGGAAAACATATTAACACACACCCACACACACCCACCTATTTCTTACACACCCACACCATTACCGGAAATGGAAAACGTTTCAGTGAGCAAGGAAGGAGTGGAGGCTTTGTTGTTTAACCTAAACCTGCATTCAGCTCATGGACCCGATGGAATTTCTAATCATGTGTTGAAACAATGTTCGAGACAGATAGCGCCTTTCTTAGTATTATTATTCAACAAGTCACTAGATAATCAAAAACTGCCCGAAGATTGGAAGACAGCTAACGTGACTCCGATATTTAAAGAGGGCGATCGTACACACGTAGGCAATTACAGGCCGATATCTTTAACTTCCGTTTGCTGTAAGACTCTCGAACATGTCCTGTACTCTAATCTGATGAAACATTTGCAAACAAATAACTTTTTCACTTCGGCTCAGCATGGGTTCCGCTCTGGTTTTTCGTGCGTAACACAACTAGCCGAATTCACTCATGACATTGCACTCGGCCTGGACCATGGTGAACAGATAGATGCACTCTTTCTTGATCTGCGGAAAGCATTTGACGTCGTCCCCCACAATCTACTTTGCTTAAAATTATCATTCCTAGGCCTTCCTGAACGTATTTTTGGCTGGATAAAGGATTATTTACACCTGCGCAAACAGCAAGTTGTTCTTAATGGGGTAAACTCGGCTCCAATGCACGTGCTATCGGGAGTGCCTCAAGGCTCTGTGCTTGGGCCTCTTTTGTTCCTAATTTATATTAATGATTTAGTAGTAGGCCTTAAATCAACAGTTAGACTGTATGCCGACGACTGCGTCATGTATCGTGCAGTGAAATGTTATGCCGACATGTCTGTCTTACAGGACGACCTTGAAAAAGTATCTATTTGGTGCAAGCGGTGGCAGATGACTCTGAATACTGGTAAATGCTACCATGTGCAGTTCACAAAGAAAAAGAAAAAATTCCCCAGTTCCTATTGCGTAAATAATGTTGCACTCAGTACCGCTAATGATGTTCAGTACCTTGGAGTTACGTTTTCTGAAACGCTTGACTGGACTAATCATGTTAACTTAATTAGCGCGAAAGCTTACCGTCTTCTTCACTTTTTCCGACGAAATTTTAAGCATTCTCCTTCATCACTGAAAGCAACCTTGTATTTAACAAATATCAGGCCTATTCTAGAATATGCATGCGTTATCTGGGATCCATACACTAAAAACCTCACAGAAAAAATAGAACGCGTCCAAAAGCACGCAGCACGCTTCGTAACAGGAAATTATAATTTTACTACCAGAGGATCCAGAATACGGGAAGGGTTGGGTTGGAAAACTCTTTCTTCACGCAGGAAAATCCTAAGATTGAAATTCCTTTATAATATATATAAAAGTAAAACTGGTATCAACAAAACACTGTTCATCAAGGAGCCGCATTACGTTTCATCTAGGAGAGACCACGCTAACAAAATTAGAGCTTACCAGTGCCGTACCAATGTGTTTAAGTATTCATTTTTTCCTAACACGATTAGCGATTGGAATGAGCTCCCTAATGAAGTGATGGCAGCTTCTAGTTTTGAAAATGCTATTGAGAGCCATATTCTTTGATTGTTCTGTTATTCAATTCTGTACATACGCTACTTTTTTCTGTTTTGTTAGTTAGTTACTTTGTCACTCACTTTGTTTTGTACTTTCGTAGTTTCTATTCCGCTTTTGCGAATTTCAGTGCTTAAACTATGTTGTATTTACTGATGTATTCTTTTGATGTTGCTAAATATGTTTCCATTGTGACAAACTGTATTTTAACCCCCCTACGATAATGCCGTACAGGCGATGTAGGTATACCGAATAAATAATAAATAAATAAATAAATAAACACAAAAGCAGAAACTGAAAGGATCCGGGGTATCCATTCAAGAAGGCTTCTGTCGGGCAACTGGAATGACTAGGAATAAGTTAATTGCATTTGGGAAGTCTTCCGGTCAATTGTATCACCTCAGGCACAACAAATTGTTCATCAACAAAACGTGCCACGTGTATTGCTCTCAAACCGATACTGTTTATGAACTTCAGCAGAACAGTATTGCTACTGCCATCGGCAATGTAGGCAGCAGCGCAATAAATTTACCCGCGAATACCCTGTCCCCCATTTCGAATTAGCATCGCGCGGTCGTACAGAATAAGCATGACAACGATTACTCTGTGCTGTTCACTGACATCCGCTCCATCATGAATAAGCGCGATGCCCTGTCTGCGCTGATCGACACGTGTAATGGAGATATTGTTGTTTTAGGTAGCAAACCGGATGCTCCCTGCCTTTCCTTGTTTTCTTTCTCTCTCTCAGTCGAGACCTGGCTTTCAGATAAAATTGAAAATTCCGAACATTTAGCGTGCAGTAAGACTTACAATATTTATAGAGATGACCGAATAGGACGATGTGGCGGTGGGCTCTTGATCGCTGTTTCATCTGATATCAGCTCTTTCGATATACACGTGCCTTCGCAGATTGAGTTCTTGTGCTGTTGTATTCACATAAATAACAAAGGCGTGATATTTGCGCTTCCTTTCGACCACCCGATAGTACATTCACATTTTGCAATGATATATTTGACTTTCTTAACCAAATCGTTGTTAAACATCGAGCAACACCAATATTCTTGCTCGGTGATTTCAATTTCCCTGGCATTGACTGGGTGGTCGACTTCCCATCAGTGACTCTATCCTCATCCCAATGTTCAACCTCTCTTGATATATGTTCGACCATTGGCCTCACCCAGTTTGTTAAAGAGCCTACCCATGTCACTGCAATTTCTTCCAACATCCTTGACCTCGTATTCACCACATCTTCTGATTCAATTTCTTCATTATCAATTATACCTGGTTTAACCGATCATCCCGTGATTCACTTTGCAATACCCTTACGCTCGCCCCAGCGTCTAAAATACTGTAAGAAAATTCGTGACTACAGTCGAGCAGATTTTTCCTCGATCAATAACGAATTACAAAGTTTTGCCGATTTCTTTTTTCCACAGTTCTGGGAAAGGACTATCGCAGAAGACTGGCTCCTTTTCAAAAACAAGATTGAAACTAACCAAAAAATATACTCCCACTCGCCTACTATCTCCATGCAATCGGGCTCGTTGGTTTAACTTGTGTTTAAAACGGCTTCTTAACGAGAAAAAACGCATTTTTCGACGCTTCAAGTGGTCTGGGGAAACCAAAGCAAAAGCTGCCTACCTAGCTATCACATCTGTATATAACATGGCCATCCGCTCAGCCAAGAATTACTTTTTTTCTGAAACACTACCTCATTTGCCCACAACTAATCCTAAGAAGTTTTGGAACGTTATCAACGTACGCAAACCTAAAGAAATTGTTCTGAAAACTGGTGCTGGATTTCCTGTCCCCCGTGAGCTTTGCTCAACGGATTTTAACAACACATTTTCACAATCTTTTTCTGACGCTCTAATAGATACTTCACCGTTCGCACGTGCCTTTACGTACCCTGACATGGAGTCGATTCCGATCGACTTTGATGGCATATACAATTTGATAAGAAAAGCTAAACTTTCCTCATCGGCAGGTGTTGATACCATAAATTACAAATTCCTTAAGAGTACTGTAGCGTATTTACCTGCTTTCTTGTCATATATTTTTATACAGTCTTTGCAGAGTTCAACATTTCCGGACGACTGGAAGACGGCGAAGGTGATTCCAGTCCGCAAATCTAGTGATACACATAGCCTCTTAAACTACCGGCCGATCTCCTTAACTTCTATTCCATGCAAGTTATTAGAGCACATAATTTACTGCAACCTGATTAGTTTTCTCGAGTCTAATAAATTTTTGCGTCACAGCATGGTTTTCGTAAAGATTATTCTTGTGAGACTCAATTATTAACCTTTACTAATGATTTGCCTTCCGCTTTAGATCGAGCTTCAGTTATTGACTGCATCTTCCTTCACTTCGCGAAATCTTTCGATACCGTCCCACATCGACTACTATTACTGAAACTTAGCACACTACATGTTGATTGTAGCTTGCTTAAGTGGACTGAATGTTTCTTGCAGAATTGAACACAGTACGTTTCTGTTAATGATCATGACTCTAAATCATGCAATGTAACATCCGGTGCTCCTCAGGGGTCAGTCCTTGGGCCTCTTCTTTTTCTAATTTATATTAATGACCTGCCTGATTCTGTTACTTCTAACATAAGGCTATTTGCAGACGGCTGCGTTCTCAACCGCGTAATTTCTAATGAGTCTGACTTCTCCGTTCTTCAATCTGACCTAAACAATATTTATTGGTGTGATACATGGCTTATGAAACTAAACATTCACACATGTAAAGCAATGAGGGTGTCTCGAAAGATTAACTGGTCCATTTCTCAGGGATATGATCTTAACGGTTGCCCTCCTCAGTTCGTCGACAGCTACAAGTATCTAGGTGTCCATATCACTAATAACCTGTCATGGCAGAAGCATATCCACCATGCGATTAACAAAGCTAACAGTTCCTCTTAAAACTTTTTGTGCGCAAACAAACAGAGACGAAGAATAGGGGCAACACAAGGACGAGCGCTTTTAGAAAGCGCTCGTCCTTGTGTTGCCCCTATTGTTCATCCCTGTTTGTTTGCGCACAAAAAGTTTTAAGATGAATCTGTTCCAACTAGGCCGACTCGCAGTTATGCTAACAGTTCCCTTGGTTTTTTACGGCGGAATGTCCGCCTCGCTGCCATTCCGTTGAAACTACTACTATATAAAACACTAGTGCGTTCTAAACTCGAGTACACTTCACCGATATGGGACCCGTACACCAGCTCGTTAACACAGTCCTTAGAATCGGTTCAAAACCGCTCAGTTAGGTTTATCCTCTCTGACTACTACCGCTTAGCCAGCGTTTCTCGCATTAAGCGAAAGCTTGACCTACCTCTCCCCTCTACTAGACGTTGAATTTCCCGCTTATGCCTGTTTCATAAAATATACTACACTAATAGTGACCTAAAAATGACACTTTTTTTGCCTCCGAGCCATCTGTCATTCCGTATTGACCATCGTATGAAGGGGGGTGCCTCAGTGTAAAAGCAATCTATACCTCGAAGCCTTCACCCCGAAAACAAGTCAAGACTGGAATAGCCTTCTCGCCTCCATCGTCACTATAACAGATCATGATGTGTTCAAGTCGGCTATCTATGACCATGTGCTGCCTCATTAACCATTTTTTTCTTTTTTCTATTGCCACTCCTCTCTGTAATGCTTGTATGGCCTTGAGAGTAAATAAAAGAAATGAAATGAAACAAACGTTCCAAACAAAATAAAACATTAAGTAAAGGAGAAAAGTAAGAGATGGGCTCAGCCAATAATTAAGTTCTTACGATGTGTACCAATGTTGTGCATAAGTGGTTAACTTGGCGCAGCAAGGATTTGAAGGTTAAGCAGCGAGTGTACAATTCATCATGACTAGCGTGAAACATGAACGCACAGCGGTTACCTTACCCAACTCATGAGATATTTTCAAGGAGAATATTTATTCAAAAGCAAATAATTTATATTGCTGATAAGACAACTTCTTTCGAGTGAGATCAAATAATTACATTCTTTCTTGCTGGCCTGGGTGGCCGATTTGTGGTTTGCTTACTACTTAGACATACTGAATTTAGCATTTAAACAATGTACAAAACATACCACAGTACTCAAGATTGAGCAGCACCACGGCAGGCATGCTCCCTCTGTCAGCCGTGGCAGCAAACAAGGACGATTGGCTTGAGACTTTGACACTGCCCGCGTCATACATGCCTGTTCTATTTTGATTACTCTATATATGTAAAACAAAGCACGCACAGGACGCACATGATAAGTGAACTATTGTAAGCTATACTCAGGTCATTTCATTTAGTCGGGCAGGGGCTACATGTTGTCTATTTATTTATGTAGTAACAACCTGCTAGCTGACCCAGAGTCATATTTTAGGAAAACGAAAAAACAGCATCGCATGACATAAACAGTTGACCAGTACCTGTTCTTTATTTGAAAGCAAACCAAGATTATCAAGCGATTTAGCAACGAGTTCAGTGACCTATCATGGTGTGAAAATATTATTATATTAAGTGGTTTTTGTTTCTTTCTTAATTAGTAGCTGCTTTAACATCTACAATGAAATGAAGGCTCATATAGCAGAAGACAGGCCCGTACATTAAGTGAGAAAACATCCATTGCCATTTCTTTCTTTGATAACAAATCAACAAACAGTTCCTTAGGTTCAGCTTTGTGATTAATGTAGGAGGTGTTCCGCGTAAAACTGCAAGATTGGTGACCTCCATTATCTATTCACTATTCGAGTAGCCAAATGAGTGATACCCATTTGAGCACTGTGGAAGAGAGCACGGACATTTGCAATCAGGAGGCCACAGTAGCTCAGCCTGTGTGCCAAACATAAAATTGTTCCAGAAGAAATCATGCATACTGGTGAATTGGGTATGCATTCACATATACTATTCAACTCCGCATATCACAACTAATCTTTCATTTCTTGCAGCATTGCTCACCATTGTACATATTTTATTGCAGCGCTGTCAGTGTGTGCAGTAATGTAACTTGACAAATAAAAGCTGTGGTAATTCAGTACACTGAAAGCAACTTTGCGTGTGGCTTAGATAATAGAATTGTGCTATATACGGGATCAGCTTAGTATCAGCCGCTTTCTTTACTAGTTGCTCTGTGTTACACTTGGACTATATGGTGCCACCGGGCACTTCTGTATTCCTGTAGGCACGCTAGCACAGCTTGGATGTGTGCACACACACACACACACACACACACACACACACACACACACACACACACACACACACACACACACACACACACACACACACACACACACACACACGCACACACACGCGCACGCACGCACACACACACATACACACGCACGCACGCACGCACGCACGCACACACACACACACACACACACACACATATATATATATATATATATATATATATATATATATATATATATATATATATATATATATATATATATATATATATATATATATATGCACTGTTTGTAGCTGAATGCAGCATGCATTTCATATTTAGAGCTCAGTATGATCAGTGCAAAAGATTTTTCTCCATTGCTCGACCACCGATAGCTACGTCTGGTGCAATTTGAGTAACATATTCATAATGGACTACTAGATACAACATCTGTTGTGCACCTCTCCTTTGATATTCTACTCTCCAAGACAGAAGACATAAGTACAGACTTGAATTTTTCTTTACGTCAATATTCAAAAGGCAAGCAGGTTTCCGGCTCCACACGTCTCCATCTTTCACACATTGCACTAATTGCATGCTCTGAATGTGCATTCATTGCCAATGGTACATCTTCTAGTTTGAAAATATTTTGCTAGACAGTTTTACCTGTATATTTTTTTAACTTACCCTTAAGTTCTCTGGGCTCTACTTGTAGAGATGCCTCCTTTAGTAGGGGTATCTGTGCTGGACCTTAATTAGTGTAGTAAATGTTATGAAAGCTTTCAATTCATAATATAGAAAACCTATCAAAATAATCAAGAAACCTGCAGACAAGAACATCAGGGCAAGCCAGCTGAGATGGTGGCACTATTCTACTTGTTCTCACTCACGGTTGCGGCCGATATGCTCACAGATGCTCTCGCAGAGGCTCTCGCGCTCTTGCAGATGAAAGTTCACTCAAGTATATTTTCACTCGGGATGAATGTTCAGTCACAAGCACTCATGCAGTGCGGTTGTCTTCAAAAAAGCGCATTAACGCTTTGGTGGCGTTGTGCGTACAAGAGGTCTGCGGCTAGGGTCCTAGGACTTTAGCCTCCGAGAGGGGTCTATCGTCTAAGCGCCTAAGACTTTTGCGTCGAACATCTCGTTGAGAGTTGTAGGCTGGACAATGACACAGAATGTGTTCTATGGTCTCGTTTTGTGAGTAGCATCATCCCGTCATTGATGACGATGTTGGAGATTCCAATGAAGAACGAGTAAGGGCGTAAGCATCCCACAAGAGCAACGCAGCATATTTAAATATAACTCGCAAATGAGTTTGTATCTACAGCATTCTTCCCAGCATATTTCAATATAACTCGTAAGTGAGTTTGTATCTACAGCATTCTTCGCAGCCATCCTCGCCACGAAAGTAGGAGCAGAGGCCAGCGCAGGAAGAAGAAAAACATCGCGAGTATCCGAAACAAAAGCTACCTACTCCCTTATAGTCAAAGCGAAACACTTGTGCAACGTTGCAGCTGCTGAAGCTGAAACTGGCACGCTTGAGCAAACAAAACACTTGGCCTTCTCGTTTTTTTATATTCCTCGCTAACGCTGTTCCTTTCTCGTCTCATTTATTCGGCTCCTAGTGCAGAACGTCAAGCGCGGCTCAGATGCAGTGCCTACGTGCCTCACCCCCCCCCCCCCCCCCCTTTTTTTTTTCAGTGACCGTGGCCGAAGGTGAGCTGGCGCATGACCGGTACTGTCGTCGTAGTATTGCGCATGGAATTCGTTCTTGTTATTTCGCATACGCTTGGTATGCTCTGCTAGAAGTCTTAACACCTAGCAAGTTATTTTCTGAAATCAAGCTTTATTGGCGCCTAACCTGTGTAAGACTATGCTTTGCCAGCAACACCGCAATATAAATCAATAAACAAAATGAAACCAGCATAAGTTGCATTCCTTTAAAATTTATTGAAAAACCCGGTTTCATATAAAGAAAGATTAAGAAGGCCCGTTAGGAGCAATAGCGCTGTCATATGTAAAGTGACAATACCAACATTGGGTGGGAAGGGATTTACAATATGTATCAGTCACGAAAGTATTTTTGCTTTCGTGGCAGTATGTAGCTTATAGGCACATCATTAGAAAATTAGCATTACTGCCAACAGTTCGCGCTGAATTCGAATTTGTCGCTTTTTCGGCGCCATTCATTATTCAGCAAAAAAAAAAAAAGAACACGTGTTAGGTTTGTGCTGTATTCCAAGTCGACGCAGAATGAGTCGTTCAAATATGCCTTGTTGCGCCTGCGACCATTCATGGGAGAACGTAGAACACGTTGCTTTACGCTCTCCTATGCATGAACAGCAAATATGTATTTTGAGGACAACATTGATGACCCGTGATCATCGTGTCTTGAGCATAGAAAGGTTGCTTGGGTCATAACTATCATTACAGCGATCAGCTCTGACAGCTTCAGCAACCTTCTTTACTGAAAGTGACATTGTACCTATGTACTAAGACCTTGTATGTCCTTGTGTGTTATTTTTACATCGCAGCGTTCTGTGTAGGCTGTAGAACGATTAGTGTGCTTTTCTTTCTGTGTTGACTGTTGTTATTTCAGCATGTTTACGGAATCTGCTTTAGTTCGGGACCATTCGCTCGCTTGTTTTTCATGTCATCTCATATTGTTAGACGAACTATTACTTGCGGAGAAGCCGGCGCTACATCGGCTGCCAACATTTAAATGTTATCAAATTAAGTCACTCATTCGCAGAAATATTTCAATAAGCAGTTCTTGGAGATAGGACTTTTTTCATACGCGAAACAGCGGCCAGCAGCATAAAGCCTACCTACAACACATTTTGGACATGATTCCTCGTCTGCACTGCCGAAAAAGCGTATATTTACACCGCGCTGAACACCCTTCTTTGCTACCGCATCTCTCTTTCTATGTCATCATCATCCCTCATCACGCCTTTGTGTCCCCGCTCCCTCTTCCGCTGTGCAGAGTAGCAGGCTAGAGCGCGTTAGCTCAGGCCGACCGCTCTGTCTTATTTAAGATAAATTATCTCACTCCCTCTTTCTCTACCCATCAGAATGAGCGTTCAGTGGAACACATTTTGGTTATTGTAATAGTGTGGCTGCCGCGGTAAGCGAAATGGACGTGCCCCCGCCGGCTGAATCGGAGAATATGCTGAAGATATGCCGACGATGCGGGTGAAATACTTTGATGCCAACTATGAAAAAAAAATGTGAAACACTGTGACATGGCAAACATGATGGCACCTCGAAGGACTGTCTGAAGATTAAACGAACGTCATCAATCTTATGAGAAATTGCAAAAAGCAGATTACTTGCAAGAAAGCAGTCGTGGAAGTCCGAAGCCGCAGCGCACTCTGTCAATCACGTGACGACACTCCAGTGCAGGAGAAGGAGCACAATAATTTCTTCGAATAGTAAGGGACTTGGTAACGGTGGAAGTGCTTTCGCAACTGCTTCATGTTCTGACGCGTATTAGTAAGAACCCCAGCTGCCTGTCGTAGGTATGCTGCTTTCTCGCAAAAGCAACAGGTGAACTTTTCTGCGTGCTGAACCTATGAAGAATATGATGGTGAAATCATTAACCTGCTAAAGACACTTGTCAATACTATTCGAATGCTTATTAGGCGGCGCAATACCTCTGTGGCATTAGTGGCAGAAAAGATTTTGACAGCTCTGGGTCCTGTCCTGCAAAGATAAAAAAACAATGATTCCGGTTAGATGACACCTAGACACGAATAATGAGGTTGCACTGTACGAAAACACCCACTCGGCGTCTTGTCCTGCAGTTCAATGGAAGGCCACTCCAAACTCGTTCTGCTGACTTAGCCATTAAACTCTTAAAAAATGAAAGCCCCCCTGATATCATAGGATTTCAAGACGAAGACTTGCGTTAATGAAGGCGAGCTCCGACTGCTTGGACATACCGTAACACACAGTGCGGTATGCACCTTGTGTATCTGCATCATGTGGCTCTCCTCAGTGTGTAGTGTAGATAGGAGTCATCGGAGCGAACTCTCAAAAGCTTCAATGTATGTTCGCGCAGATTGAGTTTCTCCGCGATAGACATCATGAACATTTGTAACTCCGCTTTCGAGTTTCCAGGTGTAACTGTGCGTCTGGGCGAAACAGTTACAACTATACAACAACCAGTTACAAATATACAACCAGTGTATATTTTCACCCTACGGGGTATTCATCGGATGCTGGTATCTGGGCATTGTAATGCCTTGTGCTGGCGACTCTTTTAACATATGTGGCTATTTATAGCACATAATGTATCACGATGTACGCATCCGCAAGGTCGTCATGGTGCAGAGATCTATGAACCAGTCATCAAACGTCATTATGTGAATCTAAATTTTGGTGCCACTCTAGAGGCATACACTCACCGTTTTTTTTGTTCGTATGCACTGAACAACATTTTCTTGAGCAACGTTGACGGGCTTATTTCGTTGCGTTTGAACGACTTGGCCTTTCAAATATTTTGTAGATGATTACTTGATCCTGTTTGAAGTGAGCGACATGAACAGAAGAGTACTAGACAAGCTAAAGTTGTTCAGGGAAAGTGGGGGCAGCCTGAATTTTACAGTTGAGCTACCAAAGGAACAACAGCTCCAGTTTTTTGTACCTCAGGAGCCCTATAACGTAAAACTATCCCAATCTGTTTTTATGTATTCTCCTGGCGTCAAATATGCGTAACCACCGATGAAAGCATCGGGCAGTCACCAGCATGGTTGTCTCAACAAACCAATCAAACGCTCTCCTCGTTCATAGGAGGTCACTTTTCTTTGCTTGAAAAACGAATAACAGCAATTGCCTACAGTGACCGGTTTTTTTGTTTTATCTAATTGGCCGACAAGAGGCAAGGAGCACAGTCATGTGGAGAGGACTTCGATGGGGCCGAGCTACTGCACTAAATATCGATGACAGGATGAAAAGGGCGGTGCCTACGTCTGCGATTAGTCCGCTTTCCTTTACATAGCTGTTGGTGGGTGGTCGAAAATCTCGGCGTCATGCAACGGAAGCTGAAGAATGACGCTAAAACGGATCCTCAGCAAAGAATAGTTGGCAGAACGAGGTCGTAAACGTAGCGAAAGGGCTCGAGAACGTTACACGGCCACGCAAGAAGGTTTATTACACGCAAATAAACCCATGCTCTCCGCCAGGTCCGAGTAGCCGGTGGCTGAGCGATCGCCGGCAGCCTTCTTTTATTCCTTTCGGAACGGGGTAGCCCACGGCTATTCATAAGAAAATTCAGTTTTGTTCGGCATATTAATACATCTTTAATACGTATACGTCACTTTGAAGCGGTGAGGTTTTGCGGTTTTGGGACGTCCCGTGACAGGCGGGTGAAGTGGGCGCAGCCCGAAAACTTTTGACCAATAGCCGAGGGCTAATGGCGAAAAGGCGTCGAATGAGAAATAACACTTTTTCTTTTGCTCGGTGAAATCGTGCATAATCAGTGTGTACATGTCATATCAGATGGGGAGCTAGTGCTGTTTTCGGGACGTCGCGTGACAGACAGGCGAAATGGGGGTGGTCCAAAGAAGTTTTTGACCAATCGCGGAGGGCTGACTGCAGAATTGGAATAGAAAAGTTTTGAATAGTTTTACGTTATGGCGCCCCGGGTTAAGGTCCCACTGGGAACATGTGCGGGGGTAGAAAGCACCTAGATCGCAAAAAAACACTTTTGCTTTACACCTCAGGTCTTTCAAATATCATTAAGGACGGTATATCTGTATCTGTAATACAAGCGCCGGTGTCAGACATGTGTTGACACAGCGCACACCATTGTCTTTGACCGAATTGAAAAGCTAGATAATGAAAGTATCTGTATTACATTGTAACTAGGTCTTGCGAAAAGGTGGCAAGATGGATGAAGGCACCTAGCAGACACGAAGGCCAACAGAAAGTCGGGATAATCTAGCTCGCCGCACTGCCACATGTTCACAAGCTTATGCACAGTTTACAAAATGTTGCGTCCCTCTATAGTGTGAAGGTTATTTGCACATTCCCTAATAAGTCGGAAAGCATTTTCGTGCATATGAAGCGCAAGGTTCAAGGCGATTCTAAGAAAGAAAGAAAAGTGCGCCGTCAAACATCGAATGCCGTTCATTCCCTCCACAGCAAACGTACTATGGAAGGTACCTTTGCCCTGTTGCAGTAGCCAATTAGGACAAACTGAAAGATTTGCAAACATCAGATTACGAGAACACCAGAGAAAAATTAAAGAGGAAGGATCGGTTCTCAAACATTATAGAACACTGCACCAATGCGAGCCAGCTTTTAATTACACGATAAACTTAGGCAGGCACGGCGACATGAACAACAGTAATTTTAGAAGCATGTCAGATTAGTAGGAACAGTGCGCAGGGTATCAGTCAGCCTTCTATCTCATTAAGCGATAAGAAGATCGAGTGCTTCTTGAACATAGGCAAGCATTCAACAGATTGGCTTGGCTTCTGTCTTTTTCTCTTCTTGTGGCACATGCGCATTCTTTTAGCGTTCGCGCCTTGCGTAATAAGCATTCAGTGGATAGTCAGCGCTGTCCGCGTGTGCTTCTTTGTCATCCGGGTCGTTTCTTGCGCTGAAAGAGCTGTTTGCAGATGTATGAGGTAGGTACCCCAGCCTACGCGGATGATATCGCCTTGTGGATCAGTGGCCTTTCATGCGCTGGTTCGCAACTACGAGCCACGTTGTAAACTGCACTGGATGCAGTGGTAGAATATCGCGATAAAATCGTCCTTCAGATTTCTCAGTTTGAGTCGGCAGCTACTGCCTATAATACTAGGCAGCGAGCACGACCATCAGTGACGCGTTCACGACTTAACAATCCTTCTGAACCATGGGCAACACAACATGATGCCTGTGTATCAACTGTGTATCAACTGGCGACCTGCTTTTAGGGCTGTACGCCAATCATCTCGTCCTGTTCTAAAGTATGCATGCGATAGCAAGGAGAACTAGTGGGCATGGCTGCGATCAGTCAACTGTTCTAAGAGTTTTTGAAGCAACAGTGCTGTCAGGAGTACCTTTTGCTTTGCCTTTGGTCAGTGCTCCACCTCGACTGATGGCTCAGCTGGAGAAAGATCACTGCGCAGCCTTTCGAGCAGTACTGGGCATTCCGTGATCCGAACAATCTACTTGTCGAAGCCAGACCAATAAGACTAAAAGCTGTCAAAGGGCCTTGCACCGTGCAGATCGTTTCTGTCGGGCTTGCGACAGGAAGCTTTTCGAACAAATGCTCAGCAGACCAAAGTCGCGAATGGGGAAAATGACCTCTGTCTTCTGCGAGATCGTGAATGTCGTAGAGGACGAGGCTCTTGAACAAGAATACAACCATGCTCGGCGGCTCTTCCCTATTCACGTTCCCAGGGTTCGAAAAAACAAACAAACAGCAGTATGCGCTGCAGGTCTATGTCAGCTGTCAGCGTCCCTTCTAGGAAACGCACAAATGTTACTAAGGTTTACACAGACAGCTTTGTTCACGAAGGCAGCATAACTGCTGCGTTTTAGTGTATAAAACCTGCAGCATAGCGTTCTATTCGAATAGATTACACGGTATCCTCAACATCTGCAGAAGTATTAAGCACTAATATGGCGCTGAAGTATACCACCCAAAAAACTAAACTGTAAAAGGCTGGTATTTTAAATTACTCACGCGGAGCTGTCAGCCGGCTGCCTAGCACCAACGGTAACTCCCCTCTTTTACACCAAGTGCTTAAGATGCCCTATCAACTCACATATGAGGGCATGACAGCGATGTTTCAGATGGTACTATGGCACATTGGTATCCCAGGAAACGAGGCCGGTGGTTCTCTGGCGGTGTCAGCGCATAACCTTGATATCACCGATGGTAACTTAGGCAAACTTGACGACGCAAGACTGGCTATACGCCACCACCTGCAGCACTCACACCCGGATGAAAGGGCAGTGCCACAGTAGGTCTCTATTGCTCAAGTTACGCATCGGGTGGGTTAATGCCACGCATCACCTTCACCGACAAGGACGTGTCTTGTTTGTGGACACTAAAGTGAAACTCATGAACGTATACTTTAGAGTGGTCAACCTTGCACAGTTGCCGCTGTGTGCTGCTGAGCGAGTTCCAACTATTCAATCTAGCTCGAACTACGCTTATGACATCTCGTTTTCGAAAGGCCGTGCTTCCGCTCGATATGAGGCTCACAAAGCTGCGCTGGAATTCTCATAAACCTCTCAGTCTAGACTGCCGTCTGTAATGCTCGTACGCTGCGTGTGGCCATGTGGCTGTGTCACGGGGTGCGCCTTACTCACCCCTGCTTCCTTTTTTATCTTCTTCTTCTCTTTCTCTCCTTTTTTCTCTCCTCTGCATGCGGGTGGGCCATGTCTCTTTTAAGAGACATGGCCCACTTTTTTTAAAATCTTTGGGGTGCTTACACATGTTTACACGCTTAATAATAATAATCCTTCTTTCAGACCACCGTGGCATAGATTTATCGCTATGCTGTATTTACCGAAACTATGATGGCTTGCAAATTTAGCTAATATATAGTTTAATAAGTAAAGCTCAAATAACTTATCCGGCTGCAAGCACCAATATTGCAAAATCCGCGTACTACTCGTCGTTCCTGTTGTAGGTGAGTACCTTCTCGTAATTTTTGTGGGAAAATCTTTGGTCTCTACGACACCTCAGATGGTCACAATGAGGGTGGCCGCGTGTTTCCAGTGTGGCCTCGTGAGATGAGACGCATGGTGGGACGCAACCACTCTTGTGTGACTCTCTGGCCCAGGGACGATGGCCCGTTGTTTTGCTTCCGTCGGTGCATGGGTGCTTTGTGCGAGAAGCGAGACCTGTCACCTAAGCCATAATTTGCGACGCTGGTATTATGAACTTGTCAGTCACGCTTTGCTAGCAAGACACGCGCAAACAAAACCTCAAACAAGTAAGGCATCCGGTGGGCGATAAGAATGACGCTGTCGAAAAGGCGTTTCGAGGCCAAAGTGGCGACATGTGAGAAATTCCAGGAATCGTCCGCCTCCCGCTGCGTCGCGATATCCTTGCTTCGTAGAGAGAGCTTGTAAAGAGCGTTAGAGAATGTGTGGGCGTTGGATCGGATGGATAGGGAAGAGTGGTGATTTGGGCTTGTTGGTACACTTTGGCTGGAGGTGGTTGAGCGCAGGAATATACAAGGACAAAAGGAGGCACATTGGACGCAAAATGCGGTAGATTTGTTGTAGCTTATAAGTTTACATATATCTCCACTATGTTATAGCAATTCTTCATTTTCATGCTTCCTATGCTAGCCATTCGATCTCCAGTGTACAGATTAGGTGAAGTCATTCGATGCAACTGATGAGGCATTCTTGCCTCTGCTAATGTGTTTTTTTTTCATTGGTATTCTTATTTCTCCCCCGTAAGAACGCACACTTCTACAGATTTGTAGAGCCAACTTGCCTTGCTATTCTTTGTGCATCTTTTTTCATGATCTGGCTTGTTACCTTTAGTGAAGTAAGTATCTCCTTATTATTACCAGCAAATTAAGATAATTTTTGAAAGCATGGGAATAATAATATTGTTTCGAAGGATAGATTAGGAACGAATATAAATAAGGCACACCAGCGCCACCACCTGCAACATTCTTGCCAGAGTAATGCAACAACAACCATGCTGTGACGTACACCTCCCTCAAACATACCAGTTGCGTTATTTGTAAATAGGACTTCTGAAAAAACCCCATTGTCAAGCCCAAAGGAGCCCGTCGAGCGAGTTGGGCGCCAAACGAACGAACGTGAACAACGTGGCCGACGTGAACAGTGCTCTGCAGACTGGAGAGCAAACGGGCTGGTCGACGACGGGTGCTGATAGCAGGACACTGCAGCGATAGTCGATGGATCAGCTTGCGGAACAGCCAGACCACTTTCCACGCACCGTACTCGTGCATTCTTTCGGCTCGATGCATAATCGTCCGAGGGGCAGACCGTGAACTGGACATGGGAAAGGCGTTCACCACCCGACCGCTTGCAAGGCACATTTCTGCAGGGGTCATTCGTCACCTCCAAGCGAAGGCAATTTAATTGAACATGTGCACGATGCAGGAGAAGGGGATTTCTAGAAATGCGCGCCATGGTGGCGTTCGAATGTTCATACGGACAAGGGATCCCAAGTGTGAAATCGAAGACCCTGTGTGTGGCCACATGTTGTGAGAGCCAGCAACAACACCGACATAACAGTGGCTCTCACGCTGATCTATACTATAGTCTGCGGGGGCGAGAGAAGATGGGAGTGATCGGTGACCTGCGAGAGCCAATGATTGTAGCGGTCGGGCCGTGGGAGAGGTTGCGGCCGAGTCTGAGGCCAATGAACAATTCGTGGGAAAGACTACTGCTGAATTCTGGAATAATAGGCAATTCCTCGGAAATAAGAACTGTCAGTTGATTGGAAATAACTGTGCACTGTAGTATGAAATGATATTGCTAAGGGGATAAAGGCAACATTTAATAATAGGATCCTACATTTGTGGAGACGACGGGATGGAGAATAAAGATGTGACCAATTTCCACTGCTTGTACGAAGATATCTTGTATACTTGAGCGGAGAGTAGCAGAACAGAAACATTGTTGTGAATAGGAGTCTCGGATCATAAATTGAATTGAATTGAATCATAAATTGAACATATAAGGTCGCATAAAACAGTCACATCAAGCCTCCTCAACATATCTCCCAGTAAAATATGCAACAATGTCGCGCTGAGGTGTGAACTAATACGTCACAATTTTCCGCTTGATATGCTCTAACAGATGCAGTTTCCAGAATTGTACAATTTTGAAACGTTCTTGTTTCAGTGCAAATTTATGACTTTGTAAACATTCTGCTCATAATTTACTGACATTATCAATTTTCGGCGGTTTCTGTAAAAACGCCGAGGCTCTCAATTGAAATTCGGCTTCCAGCAGTTGATAGAACTTGGCTTTTTCTCTCAAATGCACGTAAATTTATTTCAAATTTGTACAGCAGTTGTATGAAGAGAGAATTCCTATCTTTCATATGTGTTTGGGCAGGTAAGTCGGACACGGAGCCTTGAGCTAACAGCTTTCTCTCATGCCATACTATAGGAGGCCCGGAGAGCACTTTTCGGGAAAAAGACAGAGATAGACTTGTTTTCAGAACGACTCGCAGTCCAAGTTGCCACTTTCGAAGTTCAACTGGAACCCCGGTCGTGGGGTCAAGTCCAGACGTCTAGATCCGTTGGCGAGCTTATGTCGGCTTCTAGCAGCGGCCATAGTGTAGCCAGCGCATTACTAACCTGAAAACGAAGCATGTTTGAGTTAACGAGCTAGCAGCAGCAGGGTATCACACAATCTTCGTTGTATCACCCGCCAAAACAGCACTTCAAGGACTGTGGTGCAGATTATCAAAGACCATGTGGTTCGATGAGTGGACCAACTCGTATTTCTTGTTCACGATTGGCTCTTATTACGTTCTTCACCAAACTTCAAGGCAGAACAGGCTTTAAACATACTCGTTCATTGTTTACGTCTCGAAGTGATGAACACACTACGTTTTTATGGCGCACATGGGGAAGGCCCTCTTCAGAATGTGTACGCGTTGTGAAACTTTGGAAGCCTCTGTAAAACATATCCTCATCGAATGTCTACAATCTGACTAACGTTGGGAGCCACTTCGAGATCCTCTCGACGCCTTAGATAGACAACCCGTTTCTGTGGAAAAGTTGATTCGTACCTCGTCTTGTTCCTACAAACAAAGAGAAGCTGTAAAAAAACCTTGGCGTGGTTTTCTTGTGGACAGTGATCTCATTCGTTCTTTGTGAATATTTAAATTAAGTGACATGAATTATGCCTCACAACAGCGCCATGATGACTGGCCTTGTGTAAGACTTGACGCTTTTTGTATGTTTTGGTCGCGCCGCAGACTTCTACACTCTGCTTTTAACTAATGCATTCATACATGAGTACAGTAATTTTGCTTGTCGCAGGTCATAAGCTGACTCAGTATCATGCATGCAGAGATGTACAGTTTTTATCAGGACCTTTGCATATTTATAGATTGAGTCTGAAGAGTTTCACCCTGAGGGATTGTGAAAGCTTCTGGCTATCCATTCTTATTTTTTTATTTATACTGTTCCCTCGTGCAACTTTTTAGTATATATATATATATATATATATATATATATATATATATATATATATATATATATATATATATATATCTGTGTGTGTTTGTTAGCTATGATTCTGGGAATAGCAGGCTCATCAGTAGCAAAACTGGTCATATTGTCACAGTTCATAAACAAAAACAGCAACAACAAAAACCCTGTCACGTGTATAGCTGTTAGTTGCCTGTGTTATGAGGGCGAAGGCGATGCGTATTATGCTTGCCAATGAAAGAACGTTGATGGGATGTGTATGGCAGAAAGAAGTAGGACACATTCCTAATTACCTGTTAGATATGTGGGTTACTACGGTTACACCTTGAGAAAAAATGGTAAATGCCAATTGTAAAGGACTGACCCGGAATGGGGATATACCCTGTGACACAAGTCTAGTTGCACATATACTCTGTGGCTCAAGTAATTGTCGATTTGGCTAGAAGCGTTGCTTAAGTACCCGCATACACTTACACCGAATCCCAGGGGCAGGCAAAGAACGCTTTACTGCAGTACTACTGACGACATGCGGAAGACTTGTCCAGACATCGTGATACATTGTCGATTTAGATTCAAAACAACAATGAAACAAGCGCGATGCTTGCATTGTAAAGAGGACCGACAGAAACCACTGCTTCAGTGTTGTGGGCACATTGAGTCTGTCGGCGTCGTACCAGATCTGCTTTGCTTCTTAGCCCTTGTGCCAGTGATAGCGCGCGCAGCATGGACCTCTAGAACTTTGGTTTTTAGGGTTGCCTTCGTTCGCTTTCGAACTGCCAATCTTCCTTTAAAAAGTGAAAGAAAGAAGAGAAAGAGCATATAATTGCCCAAGAAAAAACGGAATAACCGATGGGTCACGAGCTAGAGCACCTTTTCCTCCCCCTCCCCGCTATTCATATGCAATTCACAATTCTAAAGACGTTTTGGAGGTTTCGCAACACCTTGTTTCTTGGGAAGTGCGGTAGCGCGTGCATAGATGCCGTTGTAGGCTGGACTCGCACTCATTTCCATTTCAAGTGTGGTGCCCGACGCGTGCATCACTGCAGCCGGCGAATCACGACGGAACGAGCGGCAACACGTATTTGTAAGACGATATCTGGGCAAGAGAGAGCCCCGATTTTTAGTAAAAGTCCCACGAAGCCACTATGAAAGAAGCCAAGAAAAATTTCAACCACAAAATCACTGCTATGGATATTAGATACCGCTGAGTTGCAGAGAGACCTATGTTGGGCTGACCGGCCGTTGTGTGAAAGACCGATCGAGTGAGGGAACACGCAAATAAAAAAGGATATGAGCGCCAATCTCTCTGCGCATTGCAGATCGTGCTGCTGTAAGCCACGTTTATCTGAGATGAGAATCCTAGGTAAGAGTAGAGGTACAACCACGCAGGAACTGCTAGATGCACATCACATTCATATCAGCGGTCAAGCATGTGTTAGACAAATGTATGTTTCGCTATATGATGCGGAAATGAAACTATGAGGTTTGACGCAAACAAAATGACTTGTCGCTTGCTGTTTGCCTCCCCCTGCTACCGAGAGTGTGCGCTGTATATATGTAGCAAGCTTTGTGAGTTTAGCGCCATCTCTCTCTTCTGTCTGTCACTTAGAATATTTCTTTTCCGAATTTTTGAGCTACTATATCAGTCATTCTGAACACTCAAAACTTTTCGAGATGCAAGTATCGCCAAGCACCGAGCTTTCCTGTTAACCCTGGGCTTGAAACAAATAGCCGTGACCCCATTCCACTTCTTGAAGCCGCCGTTTCGATAGCCCCACGGTACCGAATCGCCTCGTGCATAACGTATACCTAGAAGGGGTCGTTACATTCCGCTCTCCTCGCGGGTAGTTATCCGAGCCTGGTGTCCGTTTCCCAACCCGTCGCTTGCCGTGCCGTGAGCGGCACCGCGTTATCTGCGGAACCGGTGTCTGTTATCTCTCGCATGTGCGTTATCTCTGCCTCTCCTCATCGCGACGACGTGCGGCATCTGAGCGTACGGTATAATATTGCGAAGTGTACAGCGCGCACGCCGGCAGTGGATACTGGCGCTCGACCATTTGTTTATGGCGCGTCGTTTGCTCCCCTCGCAGCACCGGTGGCCCTGAGCGCGCGGTCGTCCCGGCCTCCGACGACGCTGAACTCGACGCCGGTGGACGCCGCGTCACCGAACCGGACGAAGACACGGCGAGGCGAGGACGCTCGCTGCCCCTCCTGCAGCTGAGATGGCACAGACGCCGGGAGGTCGGATAGGGTGAGTGGTGTGCCGGTGCGGGATTCGGCGTTTACTTCGCGCGTCGTGGAATCGGTCTTGGGGTTGTGTTGGTGCAGAAGTCGGCTCGCAGAAGGTGCCCAAGGTGTGGTATAAGTACGACGCAAGATCGAGCGGAGTCGTCGCCTGACGGACGCTGCCCGAGCCACGCGTAGTGCGGATACCACGTGGCGGCGTAGTCTGCTGGCGACTACGTGTTTACGTGTGCGTGTGACGTGCACGACCCTTAAAGACTGTTTATTCTGTTGTCGTAGCACAGTGGTCAATGCTGGCACGCATGTTTCGACGATCTAGAGACTCATATTGCCATGCGCTGCAGTCTTTGCTCCGTAATAAGATGAGCGACGGCGCATGTCGAGAGCGTGATGTGTGATCGTCGCGCATTCGGTTCGTTATAAACATCGTAACTATACTGCTGCATCGTGTTTCAAGCAAATCACAAAAACGCACTCGGCCTGGTACTAAACACATGAAGTGGCGGTTGCGAGACCTGAATGCAACGCTTGAGCGATTCCTTCACGCGATGTGGTGATCCTTCGGCAATTTGCGGGAGCGCACCACAAAACAGGAACGAGGTGGCCTGAAGACCACTCTGCAGTGTGGGAAAGAAAGGAATCTTCAGCACTCAAATAATATTGCAGGATACACTTGGTATGCATATAACTGCATAACTGTCGTTTAGCAGTTACGCGACCATCCTTAGCTGTTTCTGGGTGTCCTTCAATTGTGTGAATATTCCTCGCATGTGAATATAGGCGCTTTGTTACCTTGAATCTCTGCTACAAACGGGAAGTGGAAATAGACTATTACAAGGGGATCGTACGTGTGTGATATTGCAGCTGCTAGGTGCAGGTCTTCAAAACACTGAGTTGCTACAGGCTATTGAAAACCTCTCCTTAGCGTGGCGTTGTCAGCTTGACAGAATGTAGCAGCAAAAAAAAAAAAACAACGAAATAACGAAAACGGCTGTAAAAGGTTTGCTCCTTCAAATAATTGGAATTTTCGTGCGTCCGTCTCACGTATAAGTACTCGTGCAACGAGAGCTTTGGGCCTAAATGCTAAGTATATACTGTTGCTGCAATAAATAAATAAATAAATAAATAAATAAATAAATAAATAAATAAATAAATAAATAAGAAATAAGTAACTTAATAAACGCGTATAAGCACACAGATGGCAATTCGGCCAAAGTATTGTCACTCATAGTGGCCTACCTTGTTTCACTGAACTTAGAAACTATTTTGTATTTCAAAGAGAATTGAGAAAGGAAAAAAAAAAGAGTGGTTATAAATGCGTACAAGCGGTGAAATACAGGTTACCTTAAGTAGTTACATTAGCTTAATTGTACAGAAATACACACATTTTTATAAACAGTGGAAGAACAGCGGCAAATGAAGTTCAAAGAGGTTTACAAGATAAAACCACCTTAGTTACTCAACAGAAGTGCCGCTACAATAGGCAGAACGCAAGCTGAACGCGCGCAAAAAGCATCAAAGAAGTACTGGAACACAAACCGTGTTTTCCGCTTATTCCACCTACAGCAAGAACTTTCTGTGCCTTCCGTGCAAACTATGGCGTCATAGGGCAATATTTTATCAGTTCACTGCACTCAGCGTGTTTCATTACTTGCGAATCGCCTCAAATCACTCACAGCGAGCCACCGCCATGTACATTTCAATGCCTGCCGCTGACCGCCTATCCACACCAGCGCGGCGATGATGCTGCCACCTATAGCTCGATCTGGCGGCCAATAGGCATCGTAGCTATCACCTGAAAATATGGTACCGATAATAAATATATCTTATCTATTCCTCAACTATATTTCTCGTCATTAAAACCCCTCTGAACGCGCCATACTCCTCTGGAAACGATCCTGTGGCCATAGCCTCCGCGAGCATTGTCCGATTTCAAAGGCCATGTTGTCACATTCTTGAAAGTACCATCTGCCACCTACGTTACGCTATGCAAACGTTGCCGCAAAACTCGTGTGTTCTTTCAACTTTGACAGTCATCGTTCACGTTGCCGCGCTGTCGGTGATACATACCTTGCCTAAAGCTATATTTAGACGACTTACATCTCCCGGCCGTCGTGTGGCCGTCATTATACGCCAATCCGCAGGTCCCGCGGAATAAACTTGAGGGCGAGGTCGACCTGCAGAAGATGAAAGCTAACTATCACCTCCACCACCGGGACCTTCGTATTCACCGTTTGTACCATCCCCGTTACGGCTGTTTAGAGTGCGGCAGCGGTGACCCTTAATGCCACCTACTGGAGGAAGCTGGAACGACAAAGCTCCTTGTGAGCATGTCCTGTTAGGTGGGCAGGGTTCCGCCGCTCACTGCCACATGCCCGTGTATTAGTAGCGCAGCTTGCCCAAGCCCACTAACTCGCCGGACGCGAATTGTTCTGATTTGAAATAAAGTTTCCTCTCTCTTCTACACTCACGGACCCTTTCTGATGACTATTCCCGATGACAGGAGAAGCCGAGATAGGCACAAGGCGGCGGGAGACGGTTCTTTATCGGCGCGCGAACTTGCACGACAACGCAACCGTTCATCACGCGCCGAGAAACCACGTACTCGTGTAACCTGTCACTGGGCGGAATCACCAGAAAAGGCGGAGCTGCTAAGGAGGCGTGGCTATGACGTCGAGCGGCGAAACCCTGTCCACCTTGCAGCGCACGGTCCAGAAGAAACTGAAACTGTCGCTCGCGACAAAACTGACTGCGTAGCTGGGCGATACGAAATGGTGCTGAAAGAAGATTTCATAGGCGATTTCCAGACCTCACACCGCAACAACGATCCCCAGTGTTGAAGCAAAAGAAACTGGAAACAGGACTAGGGTGGTGGATTGGGCTAGTTGGTAATTCATGATCAAAAATAACGTACCGCGTGAAGGACAAGGAATGCGAGAGACGACATACACAGCGCTGTGTATGTCGTCTCTCGCAGTTCTTGTCCTTCGCGCTGTACGTTATTTTCGATCATGGAAACAGGAAGGGCGAGGCTGTACCGGCACTCGGGAAGGGCGAAATCGTCTGCGTGAGAGACAGGGCGTAGACCTACAGGGTCCAGGTCCTCGGTCAGCAAGCACCGTGGTTATACTAAATGGTACCCGAAGAGAACCGTCTAGTACGACGAAACAGGCGGAATCTGCTTAAGACACGCGGGCTATTCCCGTGCGAGACTGAAGTGTTCAATGACTCAGCGTGGTTCAGCCTTTGGCACGGTGTATAACAGTTCTGGTTCCAAGGGTGCAACCTTGTGCGCCAGGTCGAATACCGACGCCGGCACCGCGAGGGGATCTGCGCGTCGAACGAGACAACCGCTACGTTTTCATTACGACAGTAATTTCAAGCAACCCTGTTCAATTTCTAAGCAGAACTAACTTTGCTTAGACAAGGGAAAATATATAACGGAAGTCGTCATGCTATGGCGACATATGGGCATGTCAATCAGCCATGGTTCTTTTATGTATGCGCGAGCGATCGGTGAATGAACGTTCTTCGTTTGGGTTCACCATAGTGTCGGACACAGTCTGCACGTGTCGTTAGGGGCACCGCTTCACGCCGTACAAGTATGGCGGCCATTATAAGATCAGTGCACCTTACTATCACTGTTATTCATTTGTCGCTCGGCCGAAGACGCGCCTGTCGTGCTGTCACGTTTCTTTTTTACGTAGCTTCTCGACGTGCTCGTCCACAAAAATGGTGGCCACGATTATTTCCCTGCGTAATTACAATTCCAGGCCTCAAGTAATGAGAGGCCCGAAGTTTGTATGGATAGAAACGCTACTTATTTATTTTTAAAAATGGGAAAATGCGCAACTTCGAAAAAATATATCACTCGGTTAGAATGTATTATGCGAAGACGACGTGATGCATAATAGTCTTTTATGACACTCTCCCTCAGGCAGTGCAGTAGTCCTATCCGGATGCAGTTATTCAAGGCACGGAAACTGCCGTTATCGGAAACACCGAAAAAACTGAGCTCCCAATGTTTGTAAAGTCTGACAAATATACCGTAAAGAAATCGACGGTGATCACGTTAGTTTTACTTTGATCATACGTGTTGGTTTTGATTCATTATGAAAACGAAACGTTTACACAAAGCCCCACAAAGCTACGGAGTCGGTAAATTCATAATTCTTAATACGTTCACACCAGAGCATCTTTAACATTTAAGGTGATCTATCGATATTACCGGCTATGGAAGTTCGGGCTGTGCCACATTGCACACCAACGATACGCTCCACGATTTCAATGAAATTTTCTCGCACGCGACGGGTATTACTAGAGGCGTTGAACATTCGCATTCTCGTCTGGGTGTATACTGTCAGGGCTTCTTCACAACTTGGAAATCGATTTTGGAATTTGCGCGCTCCTCACAAACTGTCCAAGATGTGAAGTCTGTGCTCGTGTATTGGAGGTCACGACAGCAAATGCCGTAATGAACCAGGGCTAAATCGTGTGCACCCCAAATACGTCGTCTTGAGGAGACAGAGAGCGATTGCCGAGAGGAAGAGGCGATATATTTTCTGCAACCCTTTAGGGAACGCCAAGACTCAGCGCCTTGGGGAAGTGGGTGGGGGACATAAAGAGGAAAGAAGGGTGAGAAGTGTTCGTCGTAGTCGCAGGAACCATGCCTGGCACTGACCGCTGTGAGAACCTCTTTTCCTCACCGTCCTCCTCCTCTTCGTCTCATGGTCTTGATTCAGCTTCATAAGAATAAAGAAGGAGAAAGAAAAGAGAGCAACTGATCAGGTTTCACTTTTGACCTGTCGCTGCAACCATGGCTGTACCGCCTTTAAACCGTCTTATCAGCGTTAATAAAGAAATGGTCCTTCGCTACACCACCATTTAACACGATGCTGCGGGGTGCAGGCGCACAGTGTTTTTTTCTCTCTAAATCGTGCCACCTGTGCGCTGTAGTTTAACGCATGAGTATTAAACTTGAAAATGTTGTTTACTGGCCTCTTGCACACGATCACATGCTCAGGCATCTTCGCCGTTTTGTTTCGAGCAGTCGGCTTGTCGAAAGAAGATGAAAAAGAAGGCAGCTGGAGGCACCTACGTTGTTGCTGTGTTAGTGGTATGCAATAGTCGTGCGATGGTGTTGGAAGCAATTTGGCTCTCGGAATACACATCTTCGTAGTTCAAGCAGGTAAGCTGAGAAAATGCCATTGCTTATCGAGTGCGGGTATCATAGGAGAGTTGCGAGGAATACTGCGGGCCTGGAGTCATTGTTAAACTAATAATAAGAATAAGAAAGAGGATGAGGAAAGCCACTTGTTGCTAAAGTGTTTAGGGTAAACGTTTTTTAAAACAATGCTTCAAGGAAGTCTGACAGCAGCATGCCGTTTCGGCGAAGCGAAATACTGCTCGAGAAAGGGCAAGAAATTGGGAACACACAAGGTACGAAGAGTTTGTTGCGTCGCCTGTACGTTCATAATCAAGTGACTATTAAGATAACTATTGCTTTCTTGTCGCTGCAAGAAGCGGACTTTCGTGCCGTTTCGTTCAGTACAAGTAACATTGGCGAACAGTGCATTCAGCGTCTTAGTATAGCGTAAAACACTTGCGTTAGCGTATGACGCAACGCTAACGCCAAGATATATGTTACACTGCCCGGCACCGAATAGTCTTCCAGACTAGCGGGAAGGTGGGAGACGTTAGTTTGTTTCGATCGAAACGCTGCTTATTTAACAGAAAGTCTGAAAATGTGCAGCCTTGTAAAAAAAAAAGAAAAAAAACACATTCGTTTAGAGTGTGTTAGCGATGCGAAAAGGGCGTGACGCATAACAGTCTTTTACGGTCGACTTACTCAGGCAGTGCAATAGATATATCCTGATGCAGTGACTGAATGCACCGGCATCAACTTTGACGCCACCTCGACGCGGCTGCAGCAGATATGAGCAAAATTTCTCGTTAAGCCTACTGCGCCACTAATCGAGAGCTTATCTCGAAAACAACGCCCATTTGTCGCCAGCTAACCGCTGTCGATGCAACAGTGCACAAATCTAAAGCAAATATGAGAATTAGTGGGGAAACAAGCGAGTTGAACAGTGCAGGCCGACGACTCGGTATACTTCTGAAGCAGGCGGTTGTGGCTCTCACCTCGAAGGGCGCGCCACCATGTTCCCCTATGCATATAAACCTTTCTATGCGTGCGTTAGCGTTGAGCGCTGAATCCCGGAAATAGCGTACGTAAGAGCCCCAGCGCCGTTTACCTACAGCGCATGCGCACTACGCAACGGTTACGCTAACGTCTTGCGCTTACTGCTACGCGTATGAGCTATACTAAACTGTCTAATATAACGTGCGAAGCTCCTTTATATCCCCCCGAAAGATACACGTCGCTTTCCATAAGGCACGAACCGGGTGCGTAGCCGTGGCTGCGACGACGACACATGGTTTTCTAAGTTACGATAATGGTAGGACGACTTGGCCGTTCAGAGACTACAAACGCGAACTGATGGATGAACACGCACCATCTGGCAACGAAAGTGCAACTATGCAGGCGTCATCAAAGCCCATCAAACCCTGCATAGCTTACCATTGAAACATGTTTTACAGCCAGTTTGCAAAGTTGACCTCTGAATACACATGAATACGTGTTGACTAGCCGGCGCAGTTGCCAATCTCGTTCGGACTGTCGAATCTCACACCTTCGTAATCCGCCATTTAGACTAACAGGATAAATGCAGTTGCAGGAACATCGCCCGTAATTTGTGCGTGTGTGCGGATGGGAGATTTTATCTGCGGACCAAGCAAAAATAAAGCATGGGTGCTATAACATCAAACTATTCCAAACTTTTCTATTCCAATTCTGCAATCAGCCCTCCGCGATTGGTCAAAAACTTTTTTGGACCACCCCCACTTGACCTGTTTGTCACGCGACGTCACGAAAACCGCGATAGCTCCCCATCTGATATGACGTGTTCACACATAATTTGGCCGAACAAAAGAAAAACAGTTATTTCTCATTCGACGCCTTTTCGCCATTAGCCCTCGGCTATTGGTCAAAAGTTTTCGGGCTTCGCCCACTTCACCTGCCTGTCACGCGACGTCACAAAACCGCAATGACTCACGGCGTCAAAGTGACGTGTACGCGTTAAAGATGCATTAATATGCCGAACGAAACTGAATTTTCTTTTGAATAGCCGCAGGCTGCCCCGTTCTGAAAGGAATAAAAGATGGCTGCCGCCGATCGTTCCGGCACTGGCTACTCGCACCTGCCGGAGAGCATGGGTTTATTTGCGTATAATAATACTTTTTGCACGGCCGTGTAACGTTTTGGAATACTTTCAGCAGGTTTACGACCTCGTTCTGACAACTCTTCTTTGCTGAGTATCCGTTTTAGCGTCGTTCTTAAGCTTCCGTTGCATGCCGCCGCGATTGTCGACGAGCCACCGCAAGCTATGTCAGAGAAAGCGGAATAATCGCAGACGGCGGCACCACCCTCTTCATCCGGTTATCTATTTTCAGTGCACTGTCTCGGCCCTATCGAATCCCTCTCCACTTGAGCGTGCTCCCCGCCTCTTGTGAGCCAATTAGATAAGACAAGCCGCTCAGCGTAGGCAATGTTATTCGTTTTTCAAGCAAACAAAAGTGACCTCCTATGAACGAGGAGAGCGTTTCATTGGTATGTTCAGACAACCCTGCGGGTGACTGCCCGATGCTTGCGCTGGCGCTTACGCAAGTTTGACGTCAGGAGATTGGAATAAAAATATACTGGAATAGTTTTACGTTATGCGGCCCCATATGTCGACTCTTTCAAATAGGGAAATGTACTTTTCTGTCAGGAGTATAAATACGAGGAAGTCAGGGCCTGAGACCAAACGGTGGTTTTTTCGCACATGTGTGGTCTCAGGTGCGGCAGGCAAGCTGCCGGTTCCCTTCACACGTGCGATCTTTTAAAAGGGTAGAAATTCAGCCCTGTCGGTACGACGTACTGCAAGTGAAGCGCAATAAACAGGTACAGATATAGGGGAAAACCCTCCGAAGCAAATGCTCCGTCTGTCCTACATTTTTTGGGGAGGCTTCAGGCGCAGTACGATTCTTTAACTTCGAAGTGCTGAGCAAGGGTGGACTATCATAACTTCGTTGCGAAGTCGCTCGTGCGGCGTGCTTGCATGACATCATCATTGCTACGCAGATCGTCTGGCGAGTCACCATGACCTGTCTGCTTTTCTTTTTTTGCGGTATAAGGCAAAGAGCTCTAACACGAATTATGAAAACGAGTAGCAGGGCTGGACAACGGGTCTTGACTAGGACAAACGAAGCGCTGACTTTCGACGAATATTTTATTGCGCATGCAGCAATATATACAGGGGCTTGAATAGGCGGGAGGGAGAAGAGAGCATAACAGAGTAGGAATACATTGTCAGGAAGCTAGCGACGATGACGAGTGTAAAAACAGCACAACTAAATGGTCGCAATTATCCACGTGCAAGATACGTGAGTTCCTTCGTGAGGAGCGATAACGAAGGCACACTCACGCGCATATTGCCTTTATTGTCGATGCAAAAGGCCTCATATATCTCACGGGCACGCTGGTTGCCATAGTGCCTTAGTACTTCGCATTTGTCAAACAATGCACAACAACCACACCGGGAGCTGTGCACGGCTACGTGGCGGCCGACGCACGCCTTCATTAAGTATGAATGTTCTCTGAGGTGGTCATTAACACAACGGTCAGTTTTATCGATGTAGCAACGACGGCAGTAGAGGAGGATCTCGTTCACTATCTTGTGGCATCAATCAACAGGCATTTTAGTATGTTTCATATCACGCGTGCGGGGCCCCACATCTCCCTCATTCACTTTTCGGCACATACTGGATAACTTGTTTTTTTGCAAAAAAATAAAAAAATAAAAAGAAGAACTAACTCTAATGTCGGCCTTATGTGCTACTTTTTTTTGTACGACGACAGACCAGGAGTGCGTAGGGAATGACCGCGGTTCTTGAATGCGAACTTTCCCCTTTTTGATCGTTATGTTTGTCAGGCCTCGGTTATTTTAAGTCTGCTAAAGGACATTCGGCAATGGTGGACCGTAAATTGTCCGGGTAGCCTGCCATTCGTAGTCTGAACACCTGGGTATTAAAACTGCTGCGCATTGTGTGAAGGCACGACAACGACAAGGCAGCCCCAAGGCAAGATTTGGCAATCACACGCTTCACAAGTTTCGAATGCGCCGAGCTGTAAGGTAGGAGGTTCTTCTTGGAGCGAGGGGCATACCGCCAGTACACATGGTCAGATTAAAAAAAAAACAGTTACAGGTCAAGGAGCTTAAGTTTGTTATTATTGGGAAATTCAGTAATTAGTTCTAGTTTCTTCATGCAGGAACGAAATAGGTCAACAATTTGTCCAGCACAACGCCGAGTGTCACAGGTGTTACATCTGTAAAAAGCTAAAGAAATCGTCTAAAAATCTGAAACTTCTTATTCAAAAAGACTGTGCATGCGAAGGCTCGTGTCTTGCCCCGATGCTTAGTGACGTTCTTTTCGCTAGTTATGACAACTGCCTCATGGAATGCCGGCTACAGACAAGCCCTGTAATGGTGTTGAGATTCGTAGACGACTTTTTAGTTTTTTTTTTTGCAGATCTAACACCTGTGACACTCAGCTGTGTGCTGGACAAATTTATGACGCGTTTTGTTCCTGCATGAAGAAACTAAAAATAACTGCTGAATATCCCTATAATAACAAACTTAGGTTCCCTGACCTTGAACTGTTTTTATCTGACCATGTGCCCTGGCAGTATGCTTCTCGCTCCAGGAAGAGCCTCCTACATTACAGGTCGGCGCATTCGAAACTTGCTCCTGGGCATGCATGAGGCACGAATGAAAAAATGGAACGCCGGCCATGAACTAAAACATATATTTATTAAAAAATAAAGAAACTAGTAAATAAAGGAAATAAAGGAACAACCATATGAATAAGGCTTTTCCGCGTGCCATCTGAAACGTCCATTATTCTCCTCTAAATTTGATCGAGACAGTTGCGTCGAAGAAATGACAAGAAGCGAAGAAGCGAACGTGAGGCACACCCTTTCAAATTAGACTGGACTTACGCGACAACCGAAAATACATAACGGTCACGCTTTACTGTGTAGTCAACGCTCAGTTTGATCCCGAAAGATGCCGACGTGCGGTACAGCCGTGACACTCAGGCGATACGGGCACTGGGTGCAACGAAAGCTATCCTTCGCTTCAAGGCGGTGCGTCTTTCTTTTTGTTTTTACATATTGCGCTCCATTCTCGGTGATCCACTTTCGCAAGCCGGTTTCGTTGCTCCGAGACCCGCCTCGGTTTTTAGAGCGCTGGAATCCGTCCAGCCGGGCAGCCGTGATCGTATAGTGGTTAGTACCTTGCGTTGTGGCCGCAATAACCCAGGTTCGAATCCTGGTCACGGCATCGCTTTTTTTTTCGTTCCCATTATTTGATTTCTTGTAGCAAATCACACTTTTCGTATACCTATACACATTAACGCGAAACATCAGGGTTGGGTATACCGGTTTTTGTTCGCGGTTCACTGACAGTCGCGTGGAATCTGCAGCTGATTCGAGCCCGTTTCATTCGCTGTACTTTCCTTTCGTGTCCTGCTTCACTGTGCATTTTGTGCGCTAGATTACTACGCTGTGGCCTTTGCATTGAGCGCCAATCGACAGCTTCCATGAGGGTGATCAGGGAAGATTATATTTCCGTCCTCCTGGGCAGCCGTGATCGTATAGTGGTTAGTACCTTGCGTTGTGGCCGCAATAACCCAGGTTCGAATCCTGGTCACGGCATAGCTTTTTTTTTCGTTCCCATTATTTGATTTCTTGTAGCAAATCACACTCTTCGTATACCTATACACACTAACGGGAAACATAAGGGTCGGGTATATCGGTTTTTGTTCTCGGTTCACTGACAGTCGCGTGGAATCTGCAGCTGATTCGAGCCCCTTTCATTCGCTGTAATTTCCTTTCGTGCCCTTCTTCATTGCGGTTCTTGTTTGCTACATTCCTATGCTGTGGCCTTTGCATTGAGCACCAATCGACAGCTTCCATGAGGGTGACCGAGGAAGAGACCAATTCCATCTTTCTTGGCAGCCGTGATCGTATAGTGGTTAGTGCCTTGCGTTGCGGCAGCAGTAACCCTGGTTCTAATCCTCGTCACGGTGTAATGCTTTTCAAACTTTTCTTTCATCCTGACGCCTGCACTACGAAGAAGCGTTAGGGATGACGTGATACTTCGCGCTTCTTTTTGCGCCTTTGTACGCGGTGTATTCCGTGCCTGATAGCGTGACAGCTGGGTGTGTTGCGTCTGTTGGTTTACTGACAGGCGTTCGGCAACTTTTAATCTGCGCGCACCCTATGTATTTAGGCCCTGCTTTTCCTTCAATAAAGCAAAGCAAGGTGTGTAGTAAACGGCAGTTGTCGGTTGTGCATTGTGAAATGATATTTACCGTATGCGCTGGCGTTGGGGTGCTTTTGTAATTGAAGATGTATAGAAAAACTGTAGTGTACATAAGATACATTATGTGAATGTATTCGCAAAGCATTGCATGCGAATTGTGGAATATGTGCGCTCTTCTCTCTCCTGCGGCATGTTATAGTTTCGTATACTATAGCTTGTTTTACCTTTTTAGTTCTACATTTTAATTAAACATAACAATTACTTTGCTCTACGCATTCTTTGGCTTCACTGCCTGTATCTCCTGATGGTTGTGACTAACCGAGAATGAAGCCGCTCTGATCCCCTAATTCTGGTCGGTCATTGTGTACATAGTGGCCAGGTTACCCAAGTCGTGTCTAATGTAACAGCTGTGTAGCTCTTTTAACGAAAGCTTTACTGGCCGCGAACTTGCGATTTCGCAAGTGGCAGAAATACGAACGGGTGCGAAATCCGGATGCGCTAGTCGTGCGCTATAATTTAAGCAAACGCTGAAGAACCCCAGGCGGTGAAAACTAAACCGATGCTCTCCACTGTATACGTCGTCTCCCATTGCCCCATGTACAGTGGTCTTGGGACGTTAAATGCCACGAATCAATCAATCAATCAATCAATCAATCAATCAATCAATCAATCAATCAATCAATCAATCAATCAATCAATCAATCAATCAATCAATCAATCAATCAATCAATCAATCAATCAATCAATCTTAAGTCTCTGTTCTAATTAGCTCGGAGGCTGCGGGAGCGCAACGTTCAAGTAATATGGGCACGCAATGCCAGTACGGCCGCTCCTATGCTTCGGGACCTCTCTTTTTGTTATGCTTTTAAGTTTCTTTTTTTTTGTTTTTCACCTTGCGCACCGTTCACGGCGACCCAGTTTCTCGCCCGCCTGTCGGGTTGTTGTGCGGTTCTGCCCGGTTTTTCTCTCCCTGCCCGTCGTCCAGCCGGACAGCCGTGATCGTATAGTGGTTAGTACCTTGCGTTGTGGCCGCAATAACCCAGGTTCGAATCCTGGTCACGGCAAGCTTTTTTATTTGTTTTTTTAATAGGTGTTCATTGGTTTTATTTTCTGGAACAACATTGGCTACATAGCTCCTGTACCGGATTAATCTGGACGCAGTGAGTCATGACGGTTAGAAAGCGGTGCTTTGTTTATTATCTGATACAATGATAGCAATGTAGGATGCGTTAGTTTTAATTCAAAGAATTACTACGTGTGCGAAGCAACACAGCGCACAAACAAAGAAATGACAACGCTACAAACGAATAAAGGGACAGAACGTGCATGTAACTATACGCACCTCGCAAGTGTCCGCACAATCAATAGAAGTATCGGCGTTGAATGCCGAAAGCCTCGGTAAAGTTCATAAAATTTACCCAAGTACGGCGCATGGGTGCGCTTTGTACTAAAGAAATCGCAAGGATTGGTGAGCGCGTGCTCTGCTTTGAAATATGTAGCCTATAATCAGTTGTAGAAGCACATCGTTGGTATTGTAATTACAGCTTAAGGATCTCGAAGATAATGAAAATCAAATTGTCTTTTCTTTATGTTGCTGCGTGCGCGCCTAGCGAAGCCAGTGACTATTCTTATTTTAAATGTACGCGCGAAGCAAAGTTCTGCTTTAAGAGGAATGACATCGTACCAATAACTCTTATTAGAAGGCTCATAAAGCTTCGCGATATTTTCGAGTTCCGCGTAACGCGATGAACACGAGATCTGCAGCATCGACCTAACGAGGGCGCACGCGAGGCCGCGCGAGGACTCACTGACCGCGCCGCCTCAGCAGTCCCCCTGCCCCACGGGGAACTCTTGCTTACCTTTAATGAAATCACCACACACTACTATCTGTCAAGACGGGTATTCCCCCTCTCGCACCCTGCCTTATGCAGGGCGCAGGCGGTTACCCTTCGACTTTTACAAGCACGTGCGTACCCTAACCTCGCGGTTCTTCATGCCATATACCCTGAAAGATATCCCAGTGCGGACTGCCCTGCCTGTGGACTAAGGGCAACATTGGACCATGTGTTGTGGGAGTGTGAAGCCATCGGCTCCTCCTTCAGCGAGGACAGGTGGGCGGCACTCTTGGGCAGCCTCGAACTAAACGACCAAACCCTGGCCGTCCAGAGTGCCCGCGATCGGGCCGTCAAGTTCGGCTTGGCGGTCCCTACGTGGGAATAGCCGGGTGGCGTGGGGTCTTCCCTGCGTCTTCTCTGGACCTAATAAAGTTATTTCACACACTCACTCGACATTGATAAAGACGGTGCGAGCAGCTGCAATATCAGTGTATGCCGTACATTCTTCCGCAAGAACGTCACACAAAGGTAATAAATTGTGCGTTCAGCGAGGCCTGCATAAATATTCGTAAGCAAAGTTTAAAGCTTAGCTATAAAAGCTGTTTCCTTCCATCCTTTTGCCCATAACAACTATACTTTCTAATCACTACGCGCTTCCCGAAGCGAGATATGAACAAGGTGGAAGTAGCTGTAGGGTTTCAGTTTTTTTTTTTACTGCGCAATCAAGTCGTACTCAGTGCAGTGACGTCGGGGCATATTGCGATAGCACTGAGAGCCCATAGAAATTTGTATCGGCCAGTGTACATTGATGACATTGAATCTAAGGTGCTTCTCTTCTTTTTTGCGTAGTTGTCTGAGGAATATTTCTACAGCGGCTTTGTCGCACTGGTATACCAGAATACTCCCAAAGGTATCGCGGCACTTCATCTTACTTTATAAAAGAACGGACGACATTGAAAACTAGTGTTCATATATTCTGTCTAAGTAAATGTGCTACACAATACTGTTCAGAAACTGGGTACAGTTTAGTAAGCAGTAGGCACATTGCCGACCGCGAAGGATCGAGCCTGTGGTGTGCTTAGCTATAATCTCGACACCTGCTGATAGATATGAAGTTTGCTTGCATATAGAACGCGCTGTTCCGGGAAGCGCCTTCAGCGCGCTGCTACTTTTGCGAACTCCACGTTCATGGCTGCTCACTGCTGGTGGCGCATGACCTACGCTTTAAGTGCGACTCGCTGTTTTATGGCAATAGCATATCAGCAGCTTCAGAATTGGGGCTTCAAGATTAAGGCGCCCCAACAAGGCACCGCTTTGCTCTGCCTTGGTAATCAAATCGAATCAAACCGCCCGCGAAAACATTGTCGCTGCACGCGTATACACTTTGTGCAAAAGCCATGTAGTTTCGCTGAGAACACGCGCACAGCAGGACAGAGCAGCCAATGATAAGCTCGGGTGGTCAGTATGCGTCGAAGTAGCTCACACGACGATCTATCGTCTGGTTAAAAAAATTAAATTATGGGGTTTTACGTGCCAAAACCACTTTCTGATTATGAGGCATGCCGTAGTGGAGGACTCCGGAAATTTCGACCACCTGGGGTTCTTTAACGTGCACCTAAATCTAAGTACACGGGTGTTATCGCATTTCGCCCCCATCGAAATGCGGCCGCCGTGATCGTCTGGTTGGGCCTTTTCCTTTATATCCATTAGTTTGGTCTGCCTCAGTTCGTTATAAGGAGGTTTCTTTTGGTGCACTAAACACACGGCAACACCCGACAAACAAAGATGTCTTATTGACGCCAAACAGGTCCTCTAAGAAACTTAAAGAAGTACATTCGGGATATCTCTTCTTTTTAAATGTTCAGCTGTCGAGAGGTGCAATTTCCTAAATAAGTCTTCATAAATATTGTATTGCATGTACTGCCGTTTACATATGAAATTCATGCATATTTTTCAAGCAAGTTTTCAAGAGAAACGTTTGCGGCATGACGACGACTTGTTCACGACGACCGTCAGCGCGGGCGAGACGCTTTCAGCAAAGCCAGTTTCGGGCTTTTGAGTGCTTTGGCAGAAATACAAGAAATGAAATAACCATGTCGTATCGTCCAGTCCCGAAAGAGCCGGGATGGAGCCGCACAGACTTCAAACATGTGCCCCCAACTGTGTTGCTCGTCAAGAGAAGCTCACTGTTCTTCTGCAACACTAAATAGGTCACACTTTGTACTTCTACACTCTCCACGTCTGTGTGGTGGTGTCTGTGCTCAGTTGATGCGCTGCAGGTAACAGAGCCACTCCGACGCGTTGCGGCAATTGCTTTTCATTTTATTTTTCTTGTGATCGTTTCGTCTTGTGTGACGCTCGCTCTAACTGATCCACTTTTGCCAGCCGGTTCCGTTGCTCCGAGATCCGCCCCGGTTTTTTGATAGCTGGCATACGTCCAGTCGGGCAGCCGTGATCGTATAGTGGTTAGTACCTTGCGTTGTGGCCGCAATAACCCAGGTTCGAATCCTGGTTACGGCAGTACTTTTTTTTCTCCCGAATGATTTAATGTCTTACGCTATCACGCAACTGATATTTGTTTGCGTGCATATGACGTGCGGAAATTGCAGCCAATTTCTAGCCGTTTCATTTGCTTTGTTTTCCTGTGACATCCGGACTGAGGGTATTCCCCCCCCCCTTTTTTTTTCTCTTTCCTTCAACACGGCATCGTCCCTGAGCTCCCATCTGCACTTTCCATGACGGCGATCAGGGAAAGGTGCCGATCCGTCCAGCCGGGCAGCCGTGATCGTATAGTGGTTAGTACCTTGCGTTGTGGCCGCAATAACCCAGGTTCGAATCCTGGTCACGGCAATACCTTTTTTTCTCCCGAATGATTTAATGTCTTACGCTATCAAGCAACTGATATTTGTTTGCGGGCATATGACGTGCGGAAATTGCAGCCAATTTCTAGCCGTTTCATTTGCTTTGTTTTCCTGTGACACCCGGACTGAGGGTATTCCCTCCCCCCTTTTTTTTCTCTTTCCTTCAACACGGCATCGTCCCTGAGCTCCCATCTGCACTTTCCATGACGGCGATCAGGGAAAGGTGCCGATCCGTCCAGCCGGGCAGCCGTGATCATTCTGCTTCCGGCAGCCGAGCTGAGCGGTCAGCAGAATCATGGGCTCCAGTGGAGCAGCGACAGCGGCCACTTCTGGCCGCGGATCCAGGGTAAACGACGATAAGGATTACGCCTTTATTTTGCCGCAACTTCCTAAAGGACAAGTGGTTATTAACACCGTCTTTTTGCACGGTGATGTTCGCGCCAGACCTTATAAGGTGGAAGATTTCCGAGACGCCCTTCTGCCGACGGGCCTGCTGCCTGATGTGGTATGCATAGGGGCGTACCAGATCAACCACGTCTGGGCAGTGACCCTCAGCGATGCGACTGCCACAAAGAGGCTTCTGGACCTTAAGGAACTTCAAGTTAAGGGACGGCGGTGCGTCATCGTTGACCCGCAGGATCAGCAGGTGAAGCTAAGACTTCATTGGCTGCTGTACGGCGTTGCCGACGAGGACGTTCGGACGGCATTCGCGGCTTTCGGCAAGGTGGAGGAGGTGAGCCGGGAGCGGTGGCGCGTCGAAGGCATGGCAACGAAGACCTCAACCACCAGGACCGTCATTCTCAAATTGAAAAGCGGCATGAAAGTAGAGGACCTGCCACATCAGATACGCGTCGGCGGAGAGTTGGCCTTGGTCGTCGTGCCCGGTCGACCGATGCAGTGCCTGCGCTGCCACGGCACGGGACACGTCCGCCGTGAGTGCAGGGTCCCCCGCTGTACCTTATGCAGACGTTTCGGCCACGTCGACGCTGACTGCGTAAGATCTTATGCCACCGTAACAGGCCCAGTAACTTGCGACGTTGCGGCAGAGCACGTCATGGACGTGGCCGAGGCGGAGGACGCTGCTAAAGGAACGCTAGACGCGGCCTCTACAGCGACAGCCAGTGGGACGACGAGTTCGGCCGTAGACAGCAAGGTGGCTGAGCCTACCCTGAAGCCGAGTGGGACGGCACAGGTCGCGGCCGCTATGGGCCCGTCTACGCGGAGCAGGAGTGAAGACCCTCTCGACAATGGCACGACGGCGATGCAGCAGGACGGGGCCGTCCTTGACGGCGACCGGACTTCGACTCCTGGTGCCCCAGTAAAGCGCCCCCATGACCAGACCAAGGACCGCAACGACAGTTGGACCAGCACCACCGAAGGGCCGCCGACAAAGACACCACTTGGGAGGCGGTCGAGCTTGAAACCGAAGCCGAATGTCCCACCTGAGCGAAAGCCTGCGGACAAAGTGCCGGCCACAAACAACGCCGGGAAACCGGGAGGTCCCGGAGGCGGCTAGCCTAGGGCTAGTCGTGAACGGTAAGCACCATGCTCCGGGCCTACTTTTCTCTTTAGCTCAACATGGCTCAGATACCGTCCCTTAAAATTGCCACTTTAAACGTGAGAGGGTTGGCGGCTAGTCGTAGGCAAAGTCAGGTCCTACGGTTGGTCACTGACCACGATGTCGACGTACTAGCCGTCCAGGAAACTAAGGTTGACGGGGAGGAGGAGACCGGGAGCATGGTGCGCCGTTTCACGACTAGGTATTTTGCGGTGGTAAGCCATGCGTTAGGCACGGCCGGGGGGTGCATTATTTTTGTGAAGAAACTGCCTGGACTGGAAATTCAAAGTACCTTTTCTTGTCAGTCTGGAAGGATTGTTTTTTGCGATTTTGTTTCGTGCGAATTTCAGTTCCGCATCATATGCGTATATGCACCCAATTCTGTGGAAGAGCGTGCCCATTTCTTTTCGAACCTTTCGCAGCGTGTTCGATGCGATAAGCGCGTCATGCTGTTAGGAGACTTCAATTGTGTAATGAGTGCTAGAGACAGAGCCAATAATGCCGGTATGCGTGACAGAAGCAGTGAAGTCTTGTCAAAACTAATCAGTGAAAATGAACTCGATGACGTTTTTGAGTGTCTGGAAGGGGGGCGTGACGTGACTTTTACACGTTTTCAGGGCAGTAGCCATGCGCGGTTGGACCGAATCTACATTTCGCTGGATACAATTCCAAGCTGCCACGGTTTTTCTGTAGTGCCCGTATCGTTCTCAGATCATTGTCTCGTAATATGTAATGTCGGTATAGGGAAACGCAAACATGAGTTTAATTGGGAGATGTGGAAAATGAATGCCTTGTTATTAAATGATGAATCTTTTGTAAAGGCAGTACGGGAGGCCATTAATGGAATACGAGAAGATGCAGCTGAAACAATAGCTGAAAAGTGGGAATGTTTTAAACAAGAAGTTAAAATGAAAGCCTTAGAAAGGTCAAGCTGCCTCAAATTTGAGAGGGAATATAAAGAAAAGGGTTTGCTAACACTACTTCAGCAGCTGATAGCTCTTGAGTGCAGAGAGCCTGGTCTGTACAAAGACGATGTGCGGAGCGTCAAGGAAAAGCTGGAACAGTTCGATAAAGAACGCTATCAAGGTGCCATCGTGCGAGCACGAGCAGATGCATTAGCGGCGGGGGAGACGCCCACAAAAAGGGCGCTTGGACTCGAGAAGGCGCATGGACGGCGAAACCATGTCGATAAGATTTTAATGAATGGGGTTGTTGTCGACGACAACGAAAGCATAGGACGCGCCTTCTTTCAGTACTACCAGTCGCTCTTTGCATTTCAGCCAGCGAATGTAGAGAGTTTCAAAGCCGATTTTCTTCAGCGGATGCCGAGGCTGGCAGATGACGATAAAGAACGATTGGAAGGCAACATTACCGAGCACGAAGTTGAAAAGGCAATCGGCGATTTGAACTCGGGCAAGTCGCCCGGGCCTGATGGACTCTGTGCGGGGTTATATAAGGCTTTCAAAAGAGAACTGGCCCCGTTGTTAGCAGACGTATTTAATGACGCGTACAAGAAGAAATTATTGCCCCCATCTTTTGGAAAAGCGCACACAATACTAATCCCTAAGAGTGATCAAACAGACAAACTCAGATTCGTGTCATCTTATAGACCTATATCACTAACAAACATTGATTACAAGATCTTTATGAAGATTTTAGCTGCGAGACTTCAAGGCGTCATCAAGGAAATTGTCGGAGACCACCAAACTTGCGGCATCAAGGGGCGGTCCATTTTTTCGAACATCCATCAGATGCGGTGCGTGCTGGAGTGCTGTGACGTCGCCGATGGTGGCGTTGCAATACTTCAGCTCGATTTGGAGAAAGCATTCGATTGTGTCGCTCACGTTATTTTGTTTGCCATCTTGGATCATGTTAATGTCGGTTCCATCATCAGTGAGGGCGTGGCCTTGGCGTACCAGAATTGCACGACAAGATTAATTGTCAGTAAGTCTCTGGGGGCCCCCATTAACATCAGGCGTTCAGTACGCCAAGGCTGTCCCCTCAGTCCGCTGTTATTTGCCATCTACATTGAAGCAATGTGTGTAGTAATTAACGGAAATGACAAAATACGTGGTTTCAAATTAGCAGCGACAGAGGTGAAGTTGCTCGCATACGCAGATGACATCGCAGTGTGTTGCACAGACAAACCAAGTGTAACGGAAACAGTATCGGTAGTGAAACATTTCTGTGATGTCACGGGTAGTAGAATAAATTGGGGCAAATCCCTAGGCCTGTGGCACGGGAATTGGGTGGCTGCACCGGACAACTTCGCGAACCTCAGATGGGTCAAAACGCCGACGAGGTATTTGGGTGTTCCTCTCAATAGCTACAATAGTAGTGATGAATATTGGAGGAGCCAAGCCGATGAAGTGAAAGAAAAGGCGGACAGATGGAAGGGTGCGAAGCTGTCTATTTTTGCAAGGGCTACAGTATGTAATATGTTTTTTGTCACCAAGTTATATTATGTCATGCAAGCGTTGTATTGTTCGAGAGCAAATGTGCAAAGGCTGCACAGAGTGTTTGCTGTTTTCATTTGGGGGTCAACATGGGAAAGGTGCAGCCGAACAAATTTGTTTAGAAGAGTGAAGGACGGGGGTGTGGGTTTGGTTCATCTTTTTGTTAGACAACTCGTAAACAGATTCTTGTTTTTTCGCGATGTGCGCCAACCTTTTCTGCGCACCGTATGTCAGCTCAGGTTGAGCGGCGCTTTGCCGGCACATGTTGTTAGTACGGCAAGCGTTACCGGATCACTTCGTGGCTACTTTAAGGAAGTGGTCGACAGCGTAAGATTTCTTTCTGTTCGGTTTTCCATGGATTACCTTTGCGAAGTGACAAGGAAAAAATTGTATAAAGATGTGTGTGACATTGTTTTTCCAGTGCCGTTATACAGAGCCATTTACAGTGGAGGGCCAGGACAAGACGTCCTTAAACGGGTGAAACGAATGCAGGTGCCACCAGGAGTAAAAACCTTTTTTTTTAAGCTTCACACCGGAACGCTCTCCGTGAAGACTTTCATGGAAGAGCGAGGTTGTACCGTACCATGGGGAACGCATTGCTTGATCTGTAAAAAGCAGGAAACCATTGATCACGTTTTCTTGGAATGTTTGGAGGGCTTTTTTTTCTGGGACGTCTTAAAGCGAACCCTGAAAAAAGAGTTACCGGTGGACCCCCAAGGGATAAGGTATCTGTCAATTAAGGATGATGACGGGGTTCCATATGATTTTATTATGTTGAACGCTCTCCACTGTATATGGCGGGCTCGTATGGCAGGGTACTATTGTGATCCTGATGGTAGGCCCGCTCGCGTTTATTTCAGAGAGTGTATGTCGCGATTTATAGAAATTCAGAAAATGCAACAATGTGTTCCGGAATGGCTGTGGAGGCTAGAACCTCTGACAGCCATGAAGGAATTTTAAGTTGACAACGCCTGTCCAATCGGGACAGACGGCTTTGTTGTACGGTATGCCTCTTTTCTTCCTTTTTTTGTATTGCAATGGTGATACTGTTATGTGTGGAAACTGAACGTTCTGCGAAAAACCGGTAATAAATAAATAAAAAAAAAGCCGGGCAGCCGTGATCGTATAGTGGTTAGTACCTTGCGTTGTGGCCGCAATAACCCAGGTTCGAATCCTGGTCACGGCAATACCTTTTTTTCTCCCGAATGATTTAATGTCTTACGCTATCAAGCAACTGATATTTGTTTGCGGGCATATGACGTGCGGAAATTGCAGCCAATTTCTAGCCGTTTCATTTGCTTTGTTTTCCTGTGACACCCGGACTGAGGGTATTCCCTCCCCCCCTTTTTTTTCTGTTTCCTTCAACACGGCATCGTCCTTGAGCTCCCATCTGCACTTTACATGACGGCGATCAGGGAAAGGTGCAGATCCGTCCAGCCGCGCAGCCGTGGGATTCCATTTCCGGCCACCGCAGTGAACGGACGCGGAATGCCTTGCTCCGTAGGGGCGGTTACAGCGGCCCTTGGCCGTGGCACCAGGTGTACGGATAAGCCTTACCCGGATTATCAAGTTGTTTTGCCTCATCTGCCTTCAGGTACATCAGTTTTGCATACAGTATTTTTGCACGCGGATGTTAAAACCAGGCCGTATCGGGTAGAGCACTTTCGAGATGCGCTCGAGCGTCTTGCACTGCTGCCGGAAGTGGTGGCCCTTGGCGCCTTCCAAATGAATCATGTATGGGCGGTGACCTTCCGTGATGAAGCTTCCAAGAAAAAGATGCTTGCGGCAGAAACATTCAACGTGAAAGACCAGCCCTGTGTCGTTTATGATCCCTGCAACCAAGGCATCAGACTGAAGCTTTATTGGCTGTTGCATTTCGTTCACGACGACGAGGTTCGAGCAGCGTTAGCCCCTTACGGAAAGGTTACAGATATCGCCCGCGAAAAGTGGCGAGTACAGGGATGTAATGATAAAGGGTCCACCACCCGTTTGGTGACACTTTTACCAAAGCCTGGAATTACAGTTGAAGACTTGCCTCATCAGGTGCGCGTCGCGGAAAACTTAGCGCTCGTGCATGTACCAGGAAGGCCCCCGTTATGCCTCCGGTGCAATGGAACTGGACATATCAGGCGCGAGTGTCGCATACCACGCTGTGCACTCTGCCGACGATTTGGCCACGAAGAACAAGACTGCGTGCGATCCTATGCAGCGGTAACGAGTCCAGTTAAAGGCGACAAGATGGCTGAACACATAATGGACCATGCTGATGCCGATGCAGCATCCCGAGCAACGACCGAAGAGCCGGCGGCAGACAGCACACCCTCTGACGCGTCTCCACTTCAGGAAAACTCCACTGGGCCCGGCGACAGCCAATCTGGCGAGGCAAAGAGCGTGCTGGTTGGGAAGCCGACTAACGACCAAAACGTCAATGAGAGAAAGGACGCGATTTTAGTAAGCGCATCAGTGACTACCGCGAAAGACGAGACCGAAGGCATTGAGGATGTTGAAATGACAGCAGCCGCTAAAGCAGCTGCAAAGAGGCCTCGCGAGGCCACTGACGGATCTCAAGCCTCAACCGAACCATCGAGCAGCGGCGAGCCGTCGCCGAAGACCGCTATAACGAGACGAATGGGACTCAAACCGAAGCCGAAGATACCGCCTGATAGGCGGACGGCTTCAACATTGACCCCGACTTAGGGGCGCGAAGTGTGTTCAGCCAGCCTGTCCTCAGTATAAGACGTTACATAGCGGACAAGTAGAATGTGACCTGTGCTGGTTTTTGTTATCACTGCCTGTCCAGATGTGAGTACCGTTCCGTCTGTTTGCTAATCCAAAAAAATGGCTGTTAATCTGACATTTCCCCTTTGTGTAGCTACGTTGAATGTGAGGGGTTTGGCATCCCGCAGGAGGCAGTGCCAGTTAGGCCGCCTCTTGTTGGAAAATGACATTGACATAATGGCAGTGCAGGAAACCAAAGTAGAAAGCGAAGAGCAAACGCACAGAATGGTCGAACCTTTCAGGGATAGGTATAATGTATGTGTGTCTCATGCTAGAGGCACTTCAGCGGGTTGCATGATACTCGTTCGAAAATGCACCGATATTGTAGCGCAATCTGTAAAATCCAGTGATGATGGCAGGCTACTATTCATCGACTTTGGCATTTGTGGACTCCTCTGGCGCGGAATATGTGTGTATGCTCCGAATAACATTAACGAACGTGTAGAATACATAGAAAACCTGAGAACATGCATGACGTACGAAAGGAACATAATTTTATTTGGAGACTTTAATTGTGTGTGCAGGCCGCAAGACAGAGTCAACAGATTGACTTACCGCGATAGAAGTGCGACACTATTAAACGCACTTGTAAACGAGCTTGAGCTGGACGACGTTGGTTGTATTTTTGACGGCGGCGAGCACGTACAGTATACGCACTACCAAGGTGTAAGTCATGCTAGACTAGATCGCATATATGTTCCGGCAGTTGTGATACCACACATTACTGCATACAAAGTAAAGAACGTCACATTTAGTGATCACTGCTTGGTGATAGCGACACTAGGAACCAAGACAAAAGTGTCAGTTTAGTTGGAACTTGTGGAAATTAAACGATACACTGTTGGATGATGAATTTTTTGTTAAAAAAGTAAAGGAAAGGATAGATGAAATATGTTCGGTTGAATCTTCCAATTTCACAGCGCTTTGGGAGCAATTTAAAAATGAAGTAAAGATTGCGGCGATTGAACGAGCTTGCGTGCGGCGCAGCATTGAAAAACAGCAAGAGAAAGAACTTAGGAGCACGCTAGATTATATGATTGCGGTTGAGAGTGCTAACCCTGGACACTTTAGCAAGGAACTACGTGACCTTAAAAGTAAGCTCGAAGTGATAGATGAAAAGAAATATCGTGGAGCGATCGTCAGAGCACGGGCTGAAAGACTATGGCTAGGGGAAACGCCTACTAAGCGGGCACTCGGGGAAGAAAAAAGGCAAGCAGTAAAAAAAAGAGATAAAAGAAATAAGATATAAAAACGATGTGACGCGCGACAGGGAACTGATAGAGAAAGCGTCTGTTGAATGCTATCGAAAACTGCTAAGCCCAAAAATAAAAGATACAGAAGCCTTTCGAAACGAATTTTTGTCGCTCATGCCAAGGCTAGGCGATGAAGTAAGACAAACGCTTGAGCGGCCAATTAGTCTGAATGAAGTAAAACAGGCCATTGATGAACTAAACACTGGAAAAGCACCTGGGCCTGATGGACTAGGGGCTGCCATTTACAAATGCTTCAAGGAAGAACTGGCACAAGTGCTACATCGCGTGATAAATGAGTGCTATGAACAAAAAAGAGCACCGTTATCTTTTAGAAAATGTCACGTAGTACTCATTCCAAAATCGGATGATCCCAGGAAATTGTTGGATGTTGAGGCCTATCGACCTATAAGTCTTACGAATGTAGACTACAAAATATTTACGAAGATGCTAGCCAAGAGATTGCAGAGCGTTATCACACACCTCGTATTACCTCACCAGACATGTGGCATCAAAGGAAGGACAATCTACACAAATATACACACCGCTAGAACTATCCTAGAATGCTGTGACATGACTCAAGATAACATAGCCATGATACAACTGGATCTTCAGAAAGCATTTGATAGAGTTAATCATGACATACTACAGTTATTACTAGAACATTGTAATGTAGGTAGCGTTATCAAGGAGGGCATCAAGATGGTGTATGAAGAGTGTGCAGTAAACCTTATAATTAACAACACCGTAAGTGAAAACATTCCAGTACTGTCAGGTATAAAACAAGGGTGTGCGTGTTCGTCTCTTCTTTTTGCACTTTATTTGGAACCCTTATGTTTAAAAATTCGCATAAATAGAATGGTGCATGGTTACTCCTTTTATGCTACTGAAGTAAAGATACTGGCATATGCCGATGATATAGCCATATTCTGCAAAGACAAAGACAGTATTAAAGAAGCTGTTAAGGAAGCTACATCATTCTGTAGTGCTACAGGGAGTGCCATTAGCTGGGATAAATCTCTGGGCATTTGGCATGGAAATTGGGGGCAAACGCCGGAGGCGTATGCAAACATGAGATGGACAACTATTCCTGCTAGATACTTGGGGGTTCCTCTCCAACATTATAGAAATACTGCAGAATACTGGGCAGGAGAGACAGAAAGGCTCAAGGATCAGTCTGAAAAATGGGGAGGGCATAACTTTTCTATGTTTTCCCGCGCTACAGTCTGTAATGTGTTTTTTGTTGCAAAAGTGTTTTATGTACTTCAAGTGTTCAGTATGAGCAGAACTTGTGTCCAAAAATTACACAGAGTGTTTGCCACCTATATATGGAATTCTACCTGGGAACGCACCAGTCGGTTACACTTGTTCCTTTCGGTGCGACACGGAGGGCTTGGTCTGTGTCATTTATTTTTGAAACAAATAGTTTCAAGGTTTTTCTTTCTGAGAGACCAAAGCGATGTTTTCTTGCGTACTGTTATACACATGAGGCTGTGTAATCATATCCCGGATTATATTGTCTCATCAAATGTAGATACGCGTGGAACACTGAGCAGTTTTTGGCGCGAAATAGTGTCTGCATATCAAGTACTGAAGCCACGGTTTTCCTTAGAATATTTGAGCGCAGTGGCACGTAAACAATTGTACAAAGATCTAATTGATGTGTTTGTACCAATACCGTTGTACCGATCCATCTATCAACTAGGACCAGAAAGAGACGTGTTAAAACGAGTTCGAAAAATGCCAGTAAGAGCGTCATCTAAATCATTCTTTTTCCAACTGCACACGGGCACGCTCGCTGTAAAACCATGGCTTCAAAGCAAAGGCATCTTTGTCCCATGGGGATTACACTGCCTGATATGTCGAAAGGAGGAAACGATAGAACACATCTTTTTGGACTGTCACGATGCTGTTTTCTTGTGGGACATCCTTAAACGGACACTTCAGAAAGATTTACCAGTAACACCCTTTGGTATCCGTTTCTTGCCATGTGAAGATCCAGATGAAATGCCATGCGACATGTTCATGTTACTGTGTTTGCATAGTGTGTGGAAAACGAGGATGGCGGTCAGAAATGCGGATGTCGACGCAAGATCGGCCATGCAAAACTTCAGTGAAAACTGTGTGTACATACGAGATATTCTCAAAATCCAGAGGAACCCACCGGATTGGATACCTGTGCTTGATAAGCTGGCTTCTCTGAAGCCATTTTAGCTTCACACTCCAGCCATGAAAAGGCTCACGCGTCTTTTATTGTACTTGTAAAATTGTATTTGAGTTCTGTGTTCGGAAGTTCCAATCCGGTAATAAAGAAAAAAAAAAGCCGCGCAGCCGTGATCGTATAGTGGTTAGTACCTTGCGTTGTGGCCGCAATAACCCAGGTTCGAATCCTGGTCACGGCAGTACTTTTTTTTTCTCCCGAATGATTTAATGTCTTACGCTATCAAGCAACTGATATTTGTTTGCGGGCATATGACGTGCGGAAATTGCAGCCAATTTCTAGCCGTTTCATTTGCTTTGTTTTCCTGTGACACCCGGACTGAGGGTATTCCCTCCCCCCCCCTTTTTTTTCTGTTTCCTTCTACACGGCATCGTCCTTGAGCTCCCATCTGCACTTTACATGACGGCGATCAGGGAAAGGTGCAGATCCGTCCAGCCGGGCAGCCGTGATCGTATAGTGGTTAGTACCTTGCGTTGTGGCCGCAATAACCCAGGTTCGAATCCTGGTCACGGCAATACCTTTTTTTCTCCCGAATGATTTAATGTCTTACGCTATCAAGCAACTGATATTTGTTTGCGAGCATATGACGTGCGGAAATTGCAGCCAATTTCTAGCCGTTTCATTTGCTTTGTTTTCCTGTGACACCCGGACTGAGGGTATTCCCTCCCCCCTTTTTTTTCGGTTTCCTTCTACACGGCATCGTCCTTGAGCTCCCATCTGCACTTTACATGACGGCGATCAGGGAAAGGTGCAGATCCGTCCAGCCGGGCAGCCGTGATCGTATAGTGGTTAGTACCTTGCGTTGTGGCCGCAATAACCCAGGTTCGAATCCTGGTCACGGCAATACCTTTTTTTCTCCCGAATGATTTAATGTCTTACGCTATCAAGCAACTGATATTTGTTTGCGGGCATATGACGTGCGGAAATTGCAGCCAATTTCTAGCCGTTTCATTTGCTTTGTTTTCCTGTGACACCCGGACTGAGGGTATTCCCTCCCCCCTTTTTTTTCGGTTTCCTTCAACACGGCATCGTTCTTGAGCTCCCATCTGCACTTTACATGACGGCGATCAGGGAAAGGTGTAGATCCGTCCAACCGGGCAGCCGTGATCACCTATTTTTGTGAATGTGAAGTGGACCGTTGCGCCGACAAAGTGTCTTGGGGTGCCGATTGAGCACTACAAGGAGACTGCGGGATTCTGGGAAGACGAAACAAAGAAAGTGCAAGAAAAAGCAGTTAAACGGGGTGGCCGTAGTCTTTCAATGTTTGCCCGCACGAAGGTCTGTAATTTATTCGCCGTTGCAAAAATGTGCTATGTATTGCAAGCATTGTCTATGACTAGATTCCACGTGCAGCGTTTGCATAGGGTACTGGCAGTGTATGTATGGGGGTCAAAGTGGGAGCGAACCAGTCGAACAAATTTATTTCGATCCGTCAAAACAGGAGGGCTTGGACTGGCACATCTATTCTTGAAACAGATAGTGTTTCGTTTTGCGTTTTTTAGAGACCAAAAAGACCCATTCCTCATATATGTGATGCAACTGAGACTAGGTACGGCTCTTCCTGAATCCATTATATCTAGGTGTGTAGTCAACAGTGCCCTATGAGCGGATTTCTGAAAGAAGTGATATGGGCATTTTGGTTTCTGAAGGTACGCTTTTCAATGGAATACCTCAGTCACGTTACCCGCCGTGGTTGCTCAGTGGCTATGGTGTTGGGCTGCTGAGCACGAGGTCGCGGGATCGAATCCCGGCCACGGCGGCCGCATTTCGATGGAGGCGAAATGCGAAAACACCGGTGTGCTTAGATTTAGGTGCACGTTAAAGAACCCCAGGTGGTCAAAATTTCCGGAGTCCTCCACTACGGCGTGCCTCATAATCAGAAAGTGGTTTTGGCACGTAAAACCCCAAATATTATTATTACCTCAGTCACGTTCCTAAAAAGCGGCTGTATAAAGATTTAATTGATATAGTACTGGCAGTACCGCTGTACAGATCGATGTTCAGTTTAGGTACTGAAAGAAATGTGCTGAAAAGGGTAAAACGTATGCCTGTCAGGCCATCGGCAAAGTCTTTCTTTTTTCAACTACATTCCAATACACTACCAGTAAAACCGTGGCTTCAGGAAAGAGGTAGTTTTATTCCCTGGTCTCTAGACTGTTTACTATGCCGTCAGCAAGAAACAATTGAGCACATATTCATAGACTGCTGGGACGCCTTGTTTCACTGGCGTGTCCTGCAGCGAACTATAGAGAAAGACTTGCCGATAACACCCTATGGCATCCGTTTTCTCCCAACGGAAAACGAAGGAGTAGTGCCTTACGACATGTTTATGTTATTAGGGTTGCACAGCCTGTGGCGCACGCGCATGGCCCTTAGACATGCGGATGTACGTGCTCGGAGTACTCGCGAATATTTTATTGAAAGTGCCTGTTACATTAAAGAAGTATACGATGCTCAAAATGAAAAACCAGAATGGATTAGATTATTGAACGAGCTTGCTAAACTTGGGCGTTTTTAAAGCCACGTGCACACCAAAGACTGGTGGCACTTTTACCATTTGTAAAGTGTGTATATTTTGCATGTACCATGAAAACGGTAATAAAGAAAAAAAAAAACCCGGGCCGCCGTGTTCGTATAGTACTTTTAAAGAAAGAACTCCCTATAACACCATACGGTATTCGTTTTCTGCCGGTTCAGTGTGAAAGTGGCATACCGTATGATATGTTTATGTTGTTGAGTGTGCACGCAATTTGGAAGACGCGTATGGCGGTGAGGCATGCGGATGTAACCGCACGCCCAGCCAGAGAATACTTTATAGAAAGTATAGCTCACACCAGGGATGTATATTGCGCAGGCGAAGAACAGCCGGAATGGCTACCCGTTCTGAATGACCTCATGTCATTATAATCATCCCCACGTCAAACAAAGCGTGTTTGAAGTTTTTAAAAATTTTTCAGTGTCATATTTTCTGTAAATGCGTTTTGTTCTGTTGTTCTTTAACGTGTGATGTATCAATCAGCGAATTAAAAAAAAAAGCCGTGTTCGTATAGTGGTTAGTACCTTGCGCTGTGGCCGCGATAACCCAGGTTCGAATCGTGGTCGCGGCAATACTTTTTTTTTCTCCCAAATGATTTAATGTCGTACGCTATCAAGCAATTGATATTTGTTTGCGTGCATATGACGTGCGGAAATTGGAGCCAATTTCTAGCCGTTTCATTTGCTTTGTTGTCCTGTAACACCCGGACTGAGGGTATTCGCCCCCCCCCCTTTCTTTTTCTGTTTCCTTCAACACGGCATCGTCCTTGAGCTCCCATCTGCACTTTCCATGACGGCGATCAGGGAAAGGTGTAGATCCGTCCAGCCGGGCAGCCGTGATCGTATAGTGGTTAGTACCTTGCGTTGTGGCCGCAATAACCCAGGTTCGAATCCTGGTCACGGCAATACTTTTTTTTTCTCCCCAATGATTTATTGTCTTACGCTAATAAGCAATTGATATTTGGTTGCGTGCATATGACGTGCAAAAATTGGAGCCAATTTCTAGCCGTTTCATTTGCTTTGTTGCCCTGTGACACCCGGACTGAGGGTATTCGCCCCCCCCCCCCCCCCCTTCTTTTTCTGTTTCCTTCAACACGGCATCGTCCTTGAGCTCCCATCTGCACTTTCCATGACGGCGATCAGGGAAAGGTGTAGATCCGTCCAGCCGGGCAGCCGTGATCGTATAGTGGTTAGTACCTTGCGTTCCAACAACAACAGTCGCCGATAATAAGCGACATGCCGATTGTTTTGCCTAAGGGCGAGTATGCCCACCTTGAGTAGTTTGAGTGATATTGGTTTGTGATGTTTTAATTTGTGGAATAGATGGTTGAAGGTCGCGAAACTTCCCAAAAGTTTACGAGGGGCGCCTTGTATTAAAGTGGCAGCGGATTAGTCCTGACCAGCTGGGGTTCTTCAACGTGCACCTAAATCTAAGTACACGGGTGTTTTCGAATTTCTCCCTCATCGGGATGTGGCTGCCGTGGCCTGGACTGGATTCCGTGACCTCGTGCTACGCAGCCCAACACCATAGACACTAAGCAACCACGGCGGGTGTTGTAGTATAGCAGAGTCGAATACTTTGACAGGCCTTTTTTTCAGTATACCAGGTCACTATTGGACGATCTCGTATTACGTGGTGTTCCTCTATGCATCCAAACGTTGTTCGAGCGGTTGTGGCCGCATGCCACTCAAGTTTTCTCTTTATTCTAGGCCGCTTTAACAAAACACGAAAGGTTTCCATCGAGCTGTCGCGCTTTATCAAACGCGTTTGTCCATGTTACTTACTTTTCACTACTTCCGATAATCACTTGTGAGCAGTACCTCCACATGTTTTGTCATTTTTTCTGAGGCATGTTGTTATGTGCTTGATCATGCCAATAAAAAGAAAGGGAAAAACGTTGGGGGGGAGGGGCAGAGAGTGAGAAATAGAAAAGAGGAAAGGAAGGGTGGGGGTAGTTCTAAGAAGAGCCAAGGGTCTGCGCCGAAATCTCGGCGTCAACAGCCGCCATTCGTCCAGCGCGTGTTAGATGGCGGCGCAATACAGTACCCTTGCAAACACAAAGGTTTTACCAAGGCACGATTAGTATATCGTCTAACTTTCCTACCGAACGTTCATCATCGTGCCCTCCAAGCGATGATCCATTAGCCACGTGTCCCTGCCGCACCGCGGGCTGGAGCGACTATTGCACTTTCTTTTGCCGCACAGTTTCGAGAATAGCGCATTGATTGATTGTTTGATTGATTGATTGTTTGATTGATTGATCGACTCATTCATTGCTGCAAGAACGCGACTGAAAACACTGACGAAACAACGATATGACGGGATACCACACGACGCCATGTGTGGCGCCCTCCTTTTCTTTGTCTTTAGTCGCGATATTGCAGTCGTGAACGCGCACCAGCTTAATCCCTTGTCCGTCCTTCGGATTCATCCATTCATTCATTTGGTGTAGCGTCCAGTCTCACACGTGCGCTTTCTTTCTTTTTTTTGGCGCTGGCGGCTAGCGAGATTCCGATCCCCTTTACTTGGCGCAGAGCCACATCTGTGAGAGCGCATCGCGAGAAAGCAGGCGGCGAGGGGAGGAGAAAGACGCAAATGCACGCAGCGACAGGAAGCACGTATTCCCGCATATGCGAGGCGCCCCACGTGGCCCGGCTAGCTCAGTCGGTAGAGCATGAGACTCTTAATCTCAGGGTCGTGGGTTCGAGCCCCACGTTGGGCGTACATTTTTTTTTTAAACCAATCACTCTACAGCGGTGATATGCGGCTACGCAGTAATTCATAGAAGTTTCCACTAGTTGTCTCCTTTATGACGTGGCTGAATTTCACCGTAGCGTTTCTTTGTGAGCTGTCCTCTGTTCATCGTTGTCACGTCTTCTCGCGGCAATCATTGATGATCTTGATGTTTGCATACGGTATATGTTATTAAACTGATATTGTTCAGTGTTAAGTGTCTTGTACGTGCACTGTGCGTTAGTATTTTGTCTCGTTCGTTTGCATGTTTTGCTGTCAGATGAATATAATTTCGAAATTCTCGTTTTCCGGCAAAGCTACTCCTAGACTATTCCATAGAGGTACCAAACTGCGTGTAACTTATAAGGCATCACGTATGAAATGATGCTCACGTATGATCTCATGCTGTATTGTGCGTAATATGTATATTTTGTAGAGTTTCTGTATTTCTCCGAAGTTTTGGTTGGGTGACAAGTTCAAAGTAAATGGCTCAGATTGAAAAAATAAACATGACATCGCTAATGTACGAGAAAGTAAAAAAATATGGTGTGCAAATGTAGAAGCTCGGGTCAGTTGGAAGCAGTTTATTTTGAATGCTTTCAGAGGGTACACATAGCTTAAAAAAATTAGAAAGAAATGAAAGAGCGCTGTAGTTCCCAGTCGGGAATCAGCCCTCTCTGCCGATCCATTGTTCACACAAAAATGCGTAAGCTGCGAAAGCGATCGACATAAAACTCGTAGAACATTGGAGAGAAAAAAGAAAGTAAGTCGAACATGCTTGCGTTGAAGAATTCTGGTTTTCATGGTAAAGAAGAAGCCTATCAACTCGGAATCCACTGCACCGAATTTGACCAGGACTGTTACATTTAAATAGAAATGGCAAAATCTACCGATTGTACCAAGTAAATATTTTTATCGAGGGCATCAGTACAATAAAAAATACATGATTCATGAAAATCAGGAAGAAATGCGATGAAGATGCAAGCTTAAAACAACAACAACAACAACAACAACAACAACAACAACAACAACAACAACAATAACAACAACAACAACAACAACAACAACAACAACAACAACAACAACAACAACAACAACAACAACAACAACAACAACAACAACAACAACGACGACGACGACGACGACGACGACGACGACGACGACGACGACGACGACGACGACGACGACGACGACGACGACGACGACAACAACAACAACAACAACAACAACATGAAACCACTGTCACGACTCTGCAAAATGCACTTATTGAGACATTTCAATCGTACAAAATGTATATATTATATGGCACTAATTCGGGAACAGTACTTTTTTAAAACTCCCGTAAGGTTTGTAAAGCGAGAACAAGGTGAAAGCTTGCGCCAACATTTCAACAAGTGGACTTGTATTTTTCAAAGCCTTGAAAAATCCAAGTCTACTTGTCGAAACGTTGGCTCCTGCTTTTACTGTGTTATCGTTTTGCTCATCGTCTTGAATTTCCATCTGCCTCCTTCGCCGCGTGTTCCCGCAAGGATTGTAACAAGATAACGTAAGCTTTAGGGTGACATATGATATTTCCCCATTTTAAATTATCTAAATGAAAGGTGTTGTTTACAGGGCTGTGATATCCGACTGTGGAAAGTTGGGCGAGTTAGGGATTATTCATCATACCTTGGTGGGGAATCCGCGCACTGACAAGGTCAAGGCGAAGGCACACAAGAAACCGCGACACTCGCTGCACTCGCATATAGTACTTCATTTCAGAACACGCACTGCATATTTATATATCTGCGGACCATCAGAACTCAAAGATAAGTAAGACAAAACGGCATTTTGAAATTCATTTCCCCGCGCGTGCTCGGGCATCAGAAACAGGCAACATATCTATCATGGTGTGCAATCCTATCCTATTTGCTGCACCCATAATGCAACTTTTTTATTCAATATGTTTTTGTCTTTCTTTTTTCTCGTATTCTTCCAAAAAGGTAACCTCATGGTAGACAGAGCGTCGGGAGTGTAGTGCTTTCTTGTGTGTTTTCGCTGTGTCCTTGTAAATGGGGTGCTTCTTCACCAAGGTATGTCGCACTTGATTTTAGTAAGGTGTTAAGGATCTTGTACAATGTCGTTTTCAATAACGAACTGGATTGCTACGGAGCCCGAGACTGATGAATCGCATGTACCCCGAGACATGTCCGACCGATAAGTGCAGAGTCTGCCGGAGGGAGACCGCAGACTACACGCACATCTTGTGGGTCTGCGTTAAATATCCTGAAGGAGCAAAATCAAGAACGCTCCCTCCATGGTTCGAGGCAGCCACGAAGAGCTACGACCGAGACGATCAGCTCTGAGCCGTCTAGTAGGTCCTCGAGGCACCCGAAAGGCACCAACCCATTGAGCCGGCAACGGCGAGCGGAGACCCGCGCCGAGTAACGGCGACTTCGTAGATGACGTAGGCCCTCGTCGGGGCGCGCGAGCGCCCAACTGCAGGCATAAATAAAGTTGGCTCCAATCCAATCCAATGTACAATGTTTATATTCTTCACGAAACTAGCAAATATTAAAGCTTTACAACCATCGAATAAGAGTTATCGGTAAAGACCATCTTTTTTCTCAAAAGGGTACATTTATAAATGGAAAATCGTGCCATTGGTTCGCAAGAACTCGCATGTCGCACTGTGCGTGATGCATGACAAAGAGAAGGCAACTTGGTTCTCGTTGTTTTAAATATCCTTCTAAGATGCAATCGCTACAACATAACGACGCGCTTAAGACTTGTAAACCGCGAGCACGCGTTCACCAGCTCTTGCGGTTTTCTATTCCAAACTGAACAAACACGTCGTTCCCGCAAATCAAATGAATCTGACCGAGGCTTTCAGCTTTCGATGCTCATGATGCGTCCGTTGGCTGTTGATTGGGTGCCCACTTACGGCTGGTGCATACCAACACGGGCGTGTTGTCTTCCTCTGCCCGCTAATATCCTTGCCAATCTTTCTTGTTTGATTGCGCAAAGTGTTACTGCTAAGGCATATTTCTAATAATTAGCGAGCGGTGGGCTAGCAGCCTGCATTGCCACCTGACTATCAGATAATAAGAAAAGCAACATTTTCTGTCATGACTCACTGTGTTCATTGACGCATCCAGCACACGAGCTAGTACAGGCAAAGTTGTTTCTGGACATAATACCAGAGGTATATTAAAAAAAATTAAAACAAAGATTATGCCGTGACCAGGATTCGAACCTGGGTTATTGCGGCCACAACGCGAGGTACTAACCACTATACGATCATGGCTGTCCGGTGGGACGGTTGGTAGGGAGAAAGAAACTGGGGCGGAGCTCAGGAGAGTGCGACCGGCGGAAGAAAAACGGGGTCACCGTGAACGGTGTGCGAGATCGAAAAAAAAAGCAAAACAAAAGAAGAACCATGTTCGAGTGATTGTGGCCGCATGCCACTCAAGTTCTGTCTTTATTCAAGGCCACCTTAACAAAATGCAAACGGCTTTGGTCGAGTTGTCGCGCTTTATCGGACGCACTTGTCCATGTTACTTACATTTAAGTACTTGCGATAATCACTTGTGAGCAGTATCTACACAAGTTTTGTCATTTTGTCTGATGCACATTATGCGCCCGAAAATGCAAATAATAAAAGAAGAAGACGTCGGAGCGGATGGGGAGAGACAGAGAGAAATAGAAGAAGGGAAAGGCAGAGTGTTGGGGGGGGGGGGGAGGTGGAAGAAGTCGTGAGGGGTCTGCGCCGAAATCTTTGGGTCAACAGCCGCCATTCGTCCAGTGCTTGTCACAAGGCGGCGCAATACAGTACCCCAGCAAACACGAAGGTTTTACCAACACAGGTGTAGTATCGTCCAATTTTCCGAGCGAACTCCAAGCGGTGATCGATGAGCAGGAACACGTGTGCCTGCCGCATCGTGTGCAGGAGCAAGTAAGTATTACATTTTCTTTCGCCGCACAATTTCAAGCATAAAGGATTGATTCATTGTTTGATTGATTGATTGATTGATTAATTAATTAACTAATTCATCCATTCATTCATTCATTCGTGCAAGAACGCGACTGAAGACAATGACAAAAAAAAAACTATGAGGGGATGTCACAAGACGCCCTCTGTTGCTCCCTCCATTTCTTCGTCTTTAGCTGCGATGTTGCAGTCATGAACGCGCACCACCTTGACGCCTTGTCCGTCCTTCGGATTCATCCATTCATTGATTTCGTCTAGCGGTCAGAGACCCCCACGCACCATTTTTTTTTTTTTGCGCTGGCGGCTAGCTAGACTCCGATCCGCCTTACTTGGCGCAGCGCCATATCTACCAGAACGTTTCGGGAGAGGGCAGGAGAGCGAGAAGGAAACAAAGACGCAAATGCTCGCAGCGACAGAAAGCACGTATTTTCGCATATGCGAGGCATCCCACGTGGCCCGGCTAGCTCAGTCGGTAGAGCATGAGACTCTTAATCTCAGGGTCGTGGGTTCGAGCCCCACGTTGGGCGTTGGTTTTTTTTTAAACCAATGTCTCAACTGCGGTGATATGCCGGTGCTCACCAATTTTTGAAGTTTGTATCAGTTGTCTATTGTATGGCGCGGCTGAAATTCGCAGTAGCTTTTCTCTGTGAGCTCTCCTGTGTTCATCGTTGCCACGTCTTCTCGCGGCAGTCAATGATGCTCATAATGTTTGCATACGCTATGTTATGTTAAACTGATGTTCTCCAATGTTAAGTGTCCTGTACGTGCGCTGTGCGTTAGCATGTCGTCGTGTAGTTTGCATGTCTTGCTGTCAGAGGAGTATAATTTCTTAATTCTTGTTTTACGGGAAAGACGGTATAGTCCCAGACTATTCCATAAAGGTACCAAACTGCGTGTAACTTATAAGGCATCAAATATGAAATTATGACGTCACTTGCTGTATTGGGCGTAACATGCATAATTTTGTAAAAATTTCTGTATTTCTTCAAAGTTTTGGTTGGGTAACAAGTTCATAATAAATGGCTCGCTAATCACATCGCTAATGTACAAGAAAGTCGAAAAATATAGCGTGCAAATGTAGAAGCTCGGGCCGGTTGGCGGCAGTTTATTTGGATCTCCGTTAGAGGGCACACATATCTAAGGAAACAGAACAGTGGAAGAGAATGAAAGAGCGCTGTCTTTCCCAGTCGGGAATGAGCACTCTCTGCCGATCTGTTGTTCACATAAAAATGCGTGCGCTGCGAAAGTGATCGACATAAAACTCGTAGGACATTGTAGAGAAAAAGAAAGCAAGTCGAACGTCCTTGCGTTGAAGAATTGTGGTTTTCATTGGTTAGGAGAAACCTTTCAACTCGGATGCCACTGCACCTAATTTGATCAGCATTCTAACATTTAAATGGTAAAGGTAGAATATACCGATGGTACCAAGGAAATTTTTTTATCGAGGTCATCATGTCTCATAAAAGGAGTCTTGAAAATCACAAGGAAATGCGATGAAGCAATAAGTTTGAGCAATGAGTGAAGCAAAGTTGTAACTCAGCAATTGAATAATAATAATAATAATAATAATAATAATAATAATAATAATAATAATAATAATAATAATAATAATAATAATAATAATAATAATAATGTTTATTGCCACACAATATACAAAACAACACAAGCAGGCCGGTCTAAGCCTTAGTTGGCTTGTAGGACTGTGCCAATGAATATGATAGACAAGGCAAAAAGATGTGCAAAAATTGATGAGAGATGAAAAAAAGGTTAAAAATTTGAAAGGCAAAAAATTAAAAAGAACAAGATAACATTTGGTTATCTAGATATAACAAAAATTGAAGAGGTAAATATTGCGATGCAAAAAAAAAATTATGTACAAGAGGGTAATTTTACTCTAGCTGCTTTAAGATATGTTTGAGCGTTCTTTTTGATGTCGCGTTAAATATCTCTTCTGGTAATTTGTTAAATATGTCAGGCACATAAGCACAGCGTCTGGCCGCGCCATACCTTGTGGCTGAACGCGGAACTACATAACGGACATGTTTTCTAAGCTCCCTTGCGGCGGCACGTCTTTGTTTGAAATGGGAATTCCAGAAATGTTTAACGACAACTGTTTCTATAAGTAATGAATGGAAGTTTGGTAGCCCAAGTTCACGGATGATGTTTGCAGATGTTACTATTGGGGAATTGTACGCAACGTTTTTAAGAATGTTTTTTATAATCCGGTCAACCCTGCATCTCCAACGATCCGAACAAAAGCCAAAGACTGTAATGCCATACCTTAACACACTGTAACCTAGTGCCTGTGCTATAATCTTTTCTACAGACAAGGGTGCAATACTTTTGATATTAAATAACAGCCAGGCTACTGACCTCAGTTTGGAACAAATAAGTGATAAGTGATGTTGCCACTATAAATTACTATCGAAATAGATTACGAGATATTTCAGACAATCCACCTATGGAATAGGTGCGCATTTACAATGAACTCAGTCTGACTCATGCAAGTAGAGAGGCAAGGTAATAACAGTAGTCTTAAGTGAGGAGCGAAAACAAACAAGTTTTGTTTTTTGGGCATTTACAACACTTCCATTGTTAGAGAACCAAAGCATTGCCTTGTGCGCGTCATTTAATATAATAATAATAATAATAATAATAATAATAATAATAATAATAATAATAATAATAATAATAATAATAATAATAATAATAATAATAATAATAATAATAATAATAATAATAATAATGATGATGATGATGATGATGATGATGATGATGATGATGATGATGATGATGATAAAACCACTGTCAAGATTCTGCAAAGTGCAATCATTCAGTATATTTCAGTCGGAAAAAATTTATATATTATATGCGACTCTGTAATATGCCACTAATTCGGGAATAGTACTTTCTTTAAAGCTCCCTGAAGGTTTGCCCAAGAAGAAGGTGAAAGCCGGTGCCAACGTTTTGACATGTGGACTTGTCGTTTTCAGAGCCTTTTATAATACAGACCTACTTGTCGAAACGTTGGCTCATGCTTTTACCTTGTTGTCATTTTGCTCATGGTCTTGAACTTCCATCTCCCTTTTTCGCTGCGTTTTCCCGTAAGAATTATAACAAGATAACGCAAGCTTTGGGTGACTAATGAGATTTGTTCATTTTGAATTATCTTAATAAAAGATGTTGTTTACAGGACTGTGATATATGAATATGGAAAGTTGGACGAGTTTGTGATTATTCATCATACCTTGATGGTGAATCAGCGCAATGAGACGGACAAGGCGAAGACACACAACAGAACACGACACTCGCTGCACTCGCAAATACTTTATTTCAGAACGCGCACTTCATATTTATACACCTGCGGACCATCAGACGTCGAAGATAAGCAAGACAAAAAGCATTTTTCAATTACCTTGCCCATGCGTATATATATGATCCGGTGTCATATATATGCCAGCTATCTATCATGATGTGCAATTCTATCTCATTTGTTGCACGCCTACCACAATTGTTTGTTGCACATTTCATTCTGCTTTTTTCCTAGCCTCCTTCCAAGAAGGCAACCTCATGGTAGCTCGTGTGTCACGAGGGCAGTGTTGTCTTGTGTGTTTTCGCCTTGTCGTTATCAGTGCGCTGCTTCTTCACTTTGGTATATATATATATATATATATATATATATATATATATATATATATATATATATATATATATATATATATATATATATATATATATATATATATATATATATATATATATATATATATATATATATATATATATATATATGTATGTATAAATGTAATATATCAATTTGGTGCGTTGCTAAGGATTTCGTATGGTGTTCATATTCTTCACTAATCTTGGAACTATTCTAACTTTACGACAGTCGAATAAGAGCTATCGGTATAATCACTTTTTTTTATCCACGAGAGGGTACCTTTAGAAATAGAAAATCGCACCACTGGTTCGGAAAAACTCGCACGTCAGAGTGCGCATCATGCCTGACAAAGAGAACGCAACTTGGTTCTCTTTGTTTTCAAGATCCTTGTAAGAAACAATCGCTACAACAAAACGACGCGCTTAAGACTTGTAAACCGCGAGCAAGCGTTCATCAGCCCTTGCGGTTTTCTATTCCAATCTGAAAACACACGTCGTCTTTCGGCAAATTAAGTGAATCTCACCGAGGCTTTGAGCTTTCGACGCTGATGATTCGTCCGTCGACTGTTGATTGGGTGCGCACATGCGGCTGGCGGATAAGTACACGGGCGTGTTGTCTTCCTCTGCCCACAAATAGCCTTGCCAAAGTTTTTGCGTTTTACTGTGTGAAGTGCTTCTTCTGAGCGATATTCCTAACAATTAGCGAGCACTAAGTAGCCTGCATGGCCACCTTACTATCAGATAATAAGAAAAGCTTGATTTCCTGTCACGACTTACTGTGTCCATAGAGTCTTGCAGCACACGAGCTAAGCACAGACAAAGTCGTTTCGGGACATAATACCAAAAGAATATTAGTAAAAAAAAATCTGCCGTGACCAGGATTCGAACCTGGGTTATTGCGGCCACAACGCAAGGTACTAACCACTATACGATCACGGCTGTCCGGTGGGACGGTTGGTAGGGAGAAAGAAACTGGGGCGGAGCTCAGGAGAGCGCGACCGGCGGAAGAAAAACGGGGTCACCGTCAACGGTGTGCGAGATCGAAAAGCAAAAGCAAAACAAAAGAAGAACCATATAAGAGCCCCAAAGCAAAGCAATGGCTGTGTTGGCATCGTGCGCCTGTATTTCTTGAATGTTGCAGCTCAGCTGGCCTCTGAACGATTCAGAGAAGTAAGCTTTTGATTGATTAATTGAATTACAAATAAATAGCTTTATTGAGTTATCAATTGATGGAGTTTACCGTCGCAATGGAACTCCAGAGTTAAGGAAGATGGCTCCAGAAAATTTTTACCACCTGTGGTTCTTTAACGTGCACGCATTGCACAGGATGCAGGCGTTTTCGAATTTCCCCCTCTTTGAAATGCGACGGTGCCGCGGTCGGGATGGAACACGTGACCTCGTGATGAACGGCGCCATGTTGTAAACCCGAATGACAAGCTTACTGTTTAAGCCTTGCCTGTGTCGTCGTTTTCTATGCCGCACAATCCCAATAAGACGATGAAAGTGGTGGGCGTGAAATACGATTCTGGTGAAGGTGAGCGCAGCAAGTTGAGTTACTTATAAACTTGACAATATCTGGAATATTTGCAACGCTTTTAGGGAAAAAGATGGAGGTAATGGGATAGAAAACAACAACAACAACAACAACAACAACAACAACAACAACAACAACAACAACAACAACAACAACAACAACAACAACAACAACAACAACAACAAACGCTGTTTAATGAATGCGGGAAACACACAGTGTCTCTTGGAGCGTATGCCTTGCTGGGTCAGTTGGTCTGCTATTAAGGCAATATCGGGTGGTCCTTACGAACTAGGCAACTGCGGAACCCCTCAGGGCTTGGTCCTATCCCCGCTACTATAAGTTCTCCGAAAGGCTGGCCGCACTCCCAAAAATAGGCCGCGTAATCTATGCAGATGATGATGAAAACGTTTTATTTAAAGAAAAAAAAGGGGAGAGGGGAGTTAGGAGAAGGGTGGTCGGATTCCTATTCCGGAATTCCGTTGGTGAAGGCCGCCGCCCTAGCTCTTTCCACGAGGGCTCGCTGGTCCTTGAGGGTTGAGATGGACAGGGCTGCCTCCCATCCTTCCCACATTGGCTGTTTCATAGTTGCAGACGATCACAATCTCGTCCCCGGGGGGATCTCTGGCCGATCTAGAGCAATCTTTCCAGGTGGACATAGATGTAACGGAAGAATTTCTTGCATGCACGGGTGTCAAGCTGTCGCCAACCAAATCTGAACTCCTCCTCTAGAGACAGTCGAGGCAGGGCGTTAGGAACTTCGAGCCTCTGGAAACGCTGCCTGTTGAAATTACAACACGAGACGGGCCCCCCATTCCGAGGGTGAACTTCATCAAAATTTTAAGACTTTTAATCAACGCCAAAGGCTGTAATGCAGAAGCTCTAAACAAGCTGGGTGCGCAGGCGAAAAATATACTAAGACTCATAACGAGAATCGCAAGCAAAAGGGAGGGACTCAATGTGGACAACCTACTCATGGTCTTCCAAGCTTTCTTCATCAGTCATATTACTTGCATGGCACCGTACCTCAAATGAAGCAAAATCAAAAAGAACAAATTCGACACGCTCATCAGGTCCGGTGTCAAAAGAATACCCGGTATTCTAAAATCCGCCAGCACGGTAAAACTACTTGAACTAGGGATTCACAATACCACAGACGAATTAGTTGAAGCACAGTTTATTGAACAGATCTTTAGGCTTTCGTCAACTAAGCTGGGAATCAAGATTCTTGATGAAGCTGGTCTACTCCCTATACAGGCACCACTCGACAGACACCCCCTGTCTAAATTAGCCCGGGAAGGTATAAGAGTTGAGCCCGTACTGAGGAACATCCACCTAATATATAACGAAGGTCGCAAAAGAACAGGGGCTACAACCATCCTTCGACGAATGGATCCTTACGGGGCAGATGCATTCTTCGTCGACGCCACCAAATACGGCAGCGAAGACAGGTTTGCAATCTCCGTCGTTGACGCACGAAAAACACTCATCAGCGCCGCGTCAATCAGCACTAAACACACGAATGAGGCGGAGGAAACCGCGATAGCCTTGGCTCTTCAAGCCGCAAAAGGCCCGACGACCATTTTCTCCGACTCGCGCACGGCGGTCAGGGCTTTCTCGTCCGCTCTAGTTTCTAAACACGCAGCCGGCATAGTCAACAGATCATTTTGTATTAGTACGGGAGAAGAAACTAGAGTTCATACCATAGCGTGGTTCCCGGACCACGTGAACGATCTAACCAACCAAGCGGGTTGCAACCCTAACGAGCGGGCCAACTGCCTGGCGTTTGAATTCACGAACCGCGCCCGAGCTAATGGTCTGGCTCTCCCACAGAATTGCCCCTTCAAAGATCATCTTACCACCTTTCACAAAATTACATCGAATTACAGACACAAGGGGAAGAAATTCCCTCCCCCCAGCCCGAAACCTAACAGGGCTCAGGCCGTTACTTTCAGGCTCCTACAGACCAGGTCCTACGTCACCCCCAGAGCGCTTAGTTGAGAAGACCCGAACTTTCCGCAGTCATGCTCCAAATGCGGTCACGCATGCTGCTCCTTCGACCACATGCTCTGGCTGTGCCCGTACAACGCGGGCTCCGACCTTCAATACAAGTCCAAGTGGGACGCCTTGCTGACGAGCCCGGATATCACGAACCAACCACAGGCAGTCCAGAGGGCCCGCGATGTCGCGGAGAGTCACAACCTCCCTGTCCCGTCGCGGGCGGAGCCACCAACTTGACTGGGAAGCCTTCGGTTCACCCCAATCAAGTTCCTCAGGACACTCTGATAAAGTTCTTGTCACTGTCACTGTTATTAAGGCCTCGATAATGTGTCTGATAGTTGTATTGTTTAGTGGACGTGCGCGAATAAGGACGAGGGTTTAGGAAATGATGAAAAACAACGTGTCTATATCCATATGCGATTCTTCAGGCACCTGGTATCGCGAAGTGTTCGCTTTTCTTCTGCGAACCAGTCACACTACAGTACCGGTTTTTATAGGAGAGAGGTAACGCGCGAGCGAATGCAGCAATAAATAGTTGCTTTTAGCCGAGAGAATCTAGTGTCGGCGCATTTTTCACTTTCGTGAAAGCAATATTGTTTAAGGACTCCGGTGCGGGATATGAAGTTTGGACTGCTCTCCTTTGGCTCTCGTTGAAGCAAGGCTGTTGACACTGGTAACTCATAGCAGACTTGCGGACTCTGACTGTGCAATTCATTACTCCAACGACCACAGAACAGGTGGGCAGTCTCGAATGGCGTTCCACAGCGAGTACGTACCAAGCCTGTTGCGCAAGTCAACTGAAAAGCCGAAAACGATGAAGAAAAGCAAAACCTCTTGCCCGTCTCTCTCCGGTTAAACGGAAGCCTTCTTTGGCCTCATGGTCAAAGGTTGCGAGGTCCCGAGTTCGGTAGCTCACGTCCGACGCTGCACCGTCCGAGACTGGAATGCGAGGTACGGTGGGCCCGTGTAGAGGCTCTGCGTTGTGGCAAACTTCATCGGTAATATTTGGGCAGCAACGACGGGCGCAGCGCAGGAAATCGTCATCGGAGACAATATGGGCGCGCCTGTGTTGTGCAGCCATTCTTTTTGCACAGGGGGGATTACTTTCTACGCGGGATGCAAATGCGGACCGCGGTCGCGCGAAGCGCTGTGGCATTGATTTGTATGGCTTTATCTCTGCTGCCGCCTACACTCTTAGGCAAAGTTACACCCTTTGACTTGCCCCTTCTGCCACACAACAATAATCGTTACCTGCCTTGATGCGTTTCCTTTCTTTAACGCTGCGAGCCCGGAACTTTCTAGTAACGAACGGCGCGCGCGTTATCAAAAGGTGCCCTCTAAAGGGTGTAAATTGCTCTATGCTGATAACGCGCGTGCCGTTCGTTACTGGAAAGTACCGGGCTCGCAGCGTTAAAGAGAGGAGACGCATCAAGGCAGATAACGATTATTGTTGTGTGGCAGAAGGGGCAAGCCAAAGGGTGTAACTTTGCCCAAGAGTGTACGGCGGAAAGATAAGCACGTCCGCTCTACGCACGCCGCGCCACCGCGTCTTCGAGGGGTATACGTCATTGGTGGAGCTATTCGGGGCCAACCATTGTCGGTGCGCGTGTTTCAGTGAACTCTCTACGAGCCATACACTCCACCCCATCAGCCCCCTTCTCGGCCATGCGATTAGAGGTATCGCTGCTCGTAATCGTTTGTGTGAGCTCGCATGATGAGACACTTCTTGAGCCATTGACATTAAGTGGACATATAGCCTCCTATTGGCACGGCTGGGACGCCGGTCTGGCATGGAGCCAGGATGTCCCTTTCGGAAGCTGCAATGTGTCGCTCTGCAGACCGATGAGCTCTCACGATAAAAGGCAGCCATACGCGGAAATCGGGTTTATATATGTAGGAGAAACTGCTGGATTAGCGCGTTGTTTTCTGACTAACGATAGGCAAGCTTTGTGGGTGATAGTTAGATTATGTGTTATCGACTATTGTTATATAGTATCGAAGAGTCGAATACTTTGCCTGTTCTTTTCTTATTTTTTTCGTATACCAGGCTATTATTGGTGGATCTCGTAGCAGGTAGTGCTTCTCTATGCGTCCACTCCATGTTTGAGCGAATATGGGCGCATGGAACTTAAGTTCTCTCCTTATTCCAGGCCGGTTTAATACTGTCGCGCTTTATCAGATGCACTTGTCCATGTTACTTACTTTTCATTACTTGCGATAATCAGTTGGGAGCAGTATCTACACAAGTTTCGTCAGTTTGTGTGACGCATGCTCTTGGGTGCCTGATCATGGTAATAAAGAAAGAAAATGACGTTGGAGGGGGGGGGGCAGAGAGAGAGAAATAGAAAAGAGGCAAGGAAGGGTGGGGGGAGTTCTAACAAGAGCCAATGGTCTGCGCCGATATCTCGGCCTTAAAAGGTACGATTCGTTCAGCGCTTGTTAGATGGCGGCGCAGTACAGTACCCCAGCAAGCACGAGGGTTCTACGAAGGCACGTGTAGTATCGTTCAATTTTCCGAGCGAACGTTCGTCAACGTGCCCACCAAGTGGGGATCGATGAGCAGGAACACGTGTGCCAGCTGCACCATGTGTAGGAGGAAGTATTCCAATTTCTTTCGCTGCACGGTTTCGAGCATAGAGCATGAATCTATCAATGAAGTAATGAAATAATTAATTAATTAACTCATTGCTGCAACAACGCGACCGAAGACACTGACAAAAAAAAGGAAAACAATATGAGGGGACCACACGACGCCATGTGTTGCTCCCTCCACTTCTTTGTCTGCGCTGTTGCAGCCATCAACACACACCACCTCTACCCTTGGTCCGTCCTTTGGATTCTTCCATTCATTCATTTGGTCTAGCGTTCACTGTCTCGCACGTGTCTTTTCTTATCTTTTTTTTTTGCGCTGGCGGCTAGCGAGATTCCGATCCCTTTTATTTGGCGCATATCCACATCTGTTAAGGACGTATCGCGAGAGGGCAGAATTATGAAGAGAGGAGGAAAGTGCAGAACTCGCAGCGAGAGAAAGCACGTATTTCCGCATATGCGAGGCGCGCCACGTGGCCCGGCTAGCTCAGTCGGTAGAGCATGAGGCTCTTAATCTCAGGGTCGTGGGTTCGAGCCCCACGTTGGGCGTAACATTTATTCTTTTTTTTTAGACCAATAACTCCCAAGCGGTGATATGCCGATACTCACTAATTTTTAAGTTTGCATCAGTTGTCTATTTTATGGCGCGGCCGAAATTCGCCGTAGCTTTTCTCTGTGAGCTGTCCCATTGTTCATCGATGTCACGTCTTCTCGCGGCAGTCATTGGTGCTCTTAATGTTTGCATCGGGCATGTTATGTCAAACTGATATTGTCCGATGTTAAGCGTCCTGCACGTACGCTGTACATTAGTATTTTGTCTTGTTTGAATGTTTTCCTGTAAGATGAGTATAATTTGTTAATTCTTGTTCTCCCGCAAAGCCTGTATAGTCCGAGACTGTTCCAGGTACCTAACTGCGTGTAACTTATAAGGTATCAAATATGAAATTATGACGTCACATGCTGTATTGCGCGTAATATGTATAATTTTTGTATAATTTCTGTATTTCTACGAAGTTTTGGTTGGGCAACAAGTTCATAATAAATGGCTTAGATTGGAAAATAAACATCCCATCGTTAATGTACAAGAAAGCCGAAATATATGGAGTGTAAACGTAGAAGGTCGGGCGAGTTGGCAGCAGTTGATTTCGATCGCTGTCAGAGCGCACACGCATCTAAGGAAACAGAACATTGGAAGAGAGTGAAAAGCGCTGTATTTCTCAGTCGGGAATCAGCGCTCTCTGCCGACCCGTTGTGCACATAGATATGGGTGCGCTGCGAAAGCGATCGACATAAAACTCGTAGAACATTGGAGAGAAAAAAGAAAGTAAGTCGAACATGCTTGCGTTGAAGAATTCTGGTTTTCCTGGTAAAGGAGAAACCTGCCAACTCCGAATCCACTGCACCTAATTTGATCAGCATTGTTACATTTAAATGGGAAAGGTAGAAACTACCGACTGTACGAAGTACATTTTTTTAACGCCGTCGTCAGTATATTAAAAAAAATGATTCTTGAAGATCAGAAAAAATGCGATAAAGATACAAGATTACAACATTGTAACCCAGCAACTCATTAATAATAATAATAATAATAATAATAATAATAATAATAATAATAATAATAATAATAATAATAATAATAATAATAATAATAATAAATAATGATAATAGTAATAATAATATAAAGCTACTGTCATGATTCTGCAATGTGCACTCATTGAGAACATTTCAGTCCGACAAAATTTATATTTTATATGCAACTCTCCAACATGGCACTAATTTGGGAATAATACTTTTTTAGTACTTCCTTAAGGTTTGTGAAACAAGAAGAAAGTGAAAGCCGGTGCCAGCGTTTCGACAAGTGAACTTGCTTGTTTCAGAGCCTTGAAAAATAGATCTACTTGTTGGAAACGTTGGCTCCTGCCTTGTTGTCGTTTTGCTCATCGTCTTGAATTTCCATCTCCCGCCTTCGCTGCGCTTTCCCGTAAGAACTGTAATAAGATAACGTAAGCTTTAGGGTGACATATGAGTTTTCTCCATTTTGAATTATCTAAATAAAAGATGTTTACAGGAATGTGATATCTGAACGGGGAAAGTTTGGCGAGTTGGTGATTAATCGTCATACCTTGGTGGTGATTCAGCGCACTCAGAAGGACAAGGTGAAGACACACAAGAAAACACGACACTCGCTGTACTCACAAGTACTTCATTTCAGAACACGCACTTCATATTTATATACCTTCCCACAATCAGGCGTTGAAGATAAGCAAGACAAAAAGGCATTTTCAAGTTCATTTCCACGCGCATACTCGGGCGTCAAAGACAGCTAACCTATCTATCATGGTGTGCAGTCCTATCCTATTTGTTGCACCACTAAAACGATTTTTTTATTGCACATTCTTTTCTATTTCTTTTTCCTAGTGTTCTTCCAAGAAGGCAACCTCACGATGGCTCGTGTGTCGCGAGTGTAGTGTTTTCTTCAGTGTTTTCGCCTTTTCCTTGTCACTCGGCTACTTCCCCACCGAAGTATGGGATACCATGATTTTGGTGCGGTGTCAAGGATTTTGTACATTGTTCATATTCTTCACGAAACTAGGAAACACTGAAGCTTACGGCCGTAGCATAAGGGTTATCGGTATAATGCAATATTTTTTTTCACAAAAGGGTACCTTTAGAAATAGAACATCGCCTCATTAGCTGGCAAGAACTGGCACGTCACAGTGCCCTTCATGTCTGGCAAATAGAAGGCAACTTGGTTCTCGTTGTTTTCAAAACCTATGCAAGAAACAATCGCTATAACACAACGACGCGCGTAAGACTTGTAAACCGCGAGCGCGCGTTCAGCAGCCCTTGCGGTTATCTATTCCAAACTGAACAAACACGTCGCCCTCCCGCAAATCAAATCAATAAACCTCAGCTAGGCTTTCAGCTTTCGACGCTGATGATGCGTCCGTTCGCGTTCGATTGGGTGCGCACTTACGGCTGGCGCATACGAACACGGGCGTGTTGTCTTCCTTGGCCCACCAATAAATAGCCTTGCCCATCTTTTTTGGTTGGTTGTGCAAAGTGATCCATCTGAGGGATATTCCTTATAATTTGCGAACGGTAAGTGGCCTGCATTGCCACCTTAATATAGAGGCTTCCAGTGCTATAGCTCAGTACAGGCAAAGTTGTTTCGGGACGTAATACCAATGGAATGTTAGTAAAAGGAAAATAAAAAAAAATCATGCCGTGACCAGGATTCGAACCTGGGTTATTGCGGCCACAACGCAAGGTACTAACCACTATACGATCACGGCTGTCCGACTGGACGTTTGGCAGGGAGACAGAAACTGGGGCGGAGCTTAGAAGAGCGCGACCAGCGGAAGAAAAACTGGGTCACCGTGAACGGTGCGCAAGGTCGAAAAGGAAAAAAAAAGCAAAGCAAAAGAAGAACCGTATAGAAGCCCCAAAGCAAATTAATGGCTGTGTTGGCAGCGTGCGCCCGCATTTATTGAAAGTTGCAGCTCCGCTGGCCTGTGAACTATTAAGAGAAGTAAGCTTTTGATTGATTCATTGATTGATTGAATGATAAATAAATAGATTGGCTGAGGAATTGATGGAATTTACCGTCGCTAAGCAACTCTAGGATTATGGGAAATGGCTCCAGAATGGATTTTACCACCTGTGGTTCTTTCTCGCGCACCTCGATTTAAGCGCACGAGCGTTTTCGCATTTCGGCCCCGTCTAAACGCGGCCGCTGCGACCGGTGACCGCCCCCGCAACCTCCAGTGAGCTGTACCGTGGCAGTCAAGAGCGTGCTTTATCTCGGGATCTTCAATCTAAGCAATACACAGAACGGTGAAATCATTTTCCTCCGCAACTATATCATGTGGACATAGATTAGATTCATTGCGTTTAAAGGAAAATGGGAAAATATTGTTACTTAGGAAATAGATTATCAAGTTACACTGTCATTTTTTTGTAGAAATATATGAATATGGAAAAATTATTAAGAAAGCAGAAGTTCGACGTTTAATACTCTCGAACTAAGAAATACATATTAACGAAAAAAATCAATATCCCAATTCTGTGGGATGTACCTATTGAGACACCTAAATCTGAGAAAGGTACCACTGATTAGTGATTAATACTATTTGAAACTGTTGCAAGGATTGTTAGCACTTTACGTAAACTGTGAAGTTAATTTGATATTTGTTCGCGTTAATTGCTCCAACAGCTTTAGTTTACAGGACAGCGACTGCTTTTGGTGCAGAGTTACGAATTTGTAAAATATGTGCCTTAGTATTTTTTAATTTAGTAATTTTGAAAGCTTTTATGTATAATGAAACCGAGCTCTTAAATTGAAATTCTGGTTGTTGCAGTCTGTAACACTCAGCATTTTTTTTCTTTTAACGGCAACCCAATTTATTTTAGCAGGTATGAAGGCTATTATAATAGGTCTATATTCAAATAAATAAATTGGAGTAGCTGCCCACGTAAATCGTACTCATCATATATGCGAGTATCGAGAGGCTCCTGGCACGTGGAAACAGTTAACGTAGATGTAGTGTAGATGGTCGCAGACAAATGTCATTAGTAATTATCTGCACTGAAACATAGTTTACACCCTTAAAGGTCGTTAATGGTGTAAATCAGTTTATGACTCGCACCCTTACACCCAATTAGGATGTTAATTGGTAACCCAGCTATTGAAGCTCTGCAACCGATAATATCGCATGTTTGCATTTTATGAGGAAAACATTCGACTCTGCCGGGCTCCAGCGAAAATCTGTTTTATGCACCTACGTCACGCAGTCATCATCACGCCCATGTTTCGGCATTCCAGGGTGCTGCATCGACGTGTCTTTTTCTCTCACTGGTTTTCTGATGAAACCTGATAATTTTGCAAATAGTACAGGGCGCCACGGCATCACCGATCTATTAGGGGCAATGCTCTAGCCTGAAAGAACGACCTGTCGTTTTTCATTTAGCCTAGAATTTACATTCACGAAGCAAAATTATTTGAACTGTGGCCGGCTTCCAGCTAGCGTGCAACTCTTTCAGGGGTCAAGTACAGGCGGTTCCAACCACTTACAATCACTCGATACGGAACGGCCTTACGGTGTCTGTACCACAACGGTGAACGTATCACCACCCTAAATAACAATAAGCGGTACTAGAGAGATATAGGCAAGGAAACGCAAGCGGCTTGAGTACGCAAGCCGCTTGCGTTATCTAATCTAAAACTCGCTATCATCGAGGCGCCCTAGTTCTGTGAGGCTGCGAGAGCTGAAAGGAAGGTGGCCGGAGAAGAGTGGAGCGACACGTATCGGGGAGGGAGGGGTCGCCCACAGAAGGCTGGGATTAGAATAGAGTGGCTGGAAAGGTAAGGGCAAAGTCAGTGGCGTAGTACGGAAGTTTTGCGGAAGGCGGGAGGGCCCATGACCGGGAACACGGCGGGAGGGAGCGGGGGAACACGGTGGGCCAGGCGGCGTCCTAGTACACAGTGATGTTGAGAATAGAGGCACGTACCCGGTGTGCCACCCCCTGGCCACACCGCTGGACAGAGGGAAACGGCGTGCGCCCGTCCGGCCAAGGTGACTGGCTTTTCACCGCGTACCAGCCTGCAGCCCAGATGTGCGAATCGATAAGCGCTCGCATGCGATGGTGTCGGTGCTCTAACGACGCTGGTTGACTACGTGAACACTAACCATGGCATCGGATATAAGTCTATGGCGCCTGGCGGTCTCCGGGGTGCTGTTTATGTTGCGCAGCGGCACAGGCTTCGCACGCTTCGCCCTTCGAGAGAAGCTCTGAATAATGAAATACTGTGTATACATCTAAGGACTTGCACTTGGTGACGTATAATACAGCTGCCACTGCTGCTGAGAATGCACGCCTCACTTTCGTGTTATGACCTATTGAGAGGGGTAAAATTTTCTTTTTCAACCTCCGTTCTCCGTGCTTATGCAGAAGTTACATTTACCGTTTTTCCCCCTTGTTGCCGAATGTTACAAGGATGCTACGTAACAGGAATTATACTCTTTTACTTGTTCGCGAGTTGGGGAAGCTCCAAAAGTCGCACACGGAAGGGTGATTGCATCATGACCCAGCTTGTTGGCCACCTTCTTCTTAACAAAGCACAGGAAAGAGTCGACAACGTTGCGATACAGGTCACGCGTTTGCCAGCTGCGACGTAGCACAGCTGTTATATGTACTGCAGGCGGCAAGGTAATCTACAAGCACCTAGCGGTTTCTTTTTTGCGAGATTGCTTTCATTTGGGCGATAGAGAACGCGCGTGATAGAATAAACGGTGCGGCACATGGGATTCTGGGGTTTTATTTAGCATTTTGTTTGGTTGCCTCACTGATCTGCCGACGAAAAGCTCGGCTGTTCAAAGTTATCGTCGGCCACTTCATTGTTCAGGGATAAGACAACGTGCATGTCAGCGACGCAGAGTCAACGAAAGGTTACGCAAGACGTCGCACACAGGAAAGGACGAGCGGATGGGCAATAGCGCCGCTTCAACTCTTGAGTATACGGTATTTACTTCATGCACAGCAACTTTGTGCCAATCTAAAATTTAAGACAGGCTGTGAGGGAGACCGCCTACAGTGGAGGGCTATGGATAATTTTTTCACCACCTGTTGACCCTTTAACGTGCACCCGGAAAACGCCGGTACATCAGCGTCTTTTTGTATTGCGCCGCTTTCGTAATGTAGCCGGCGCGGCCGGGGATTCGCACCCGCAACGCCATGCTCAGGAGCGGGACGTGATAGCCGCTAGGCTACCGCGGTAGGTGATTGCGTTGTCAATCCATATATAATCTGTTGCCGCAATGGACAAATGCGCGCATTGGACAAACGCACGCATTGGACAACCCCCCCCCCCCCCCCCCCCCTGCACTCGATCTCTCACTTTTTGCCTTTAGCTCTGCAGAGTGGAGGGCTGGAGGAGCTTCACCTCACAGCGGCCACTGCGACTTTCATCCAGAAACTTTCTTGTATTTCTCCATCTTTTTTTGGCCACAATGATTCAGCGTTAGCAACTTCGTAAACATGATGCTGAACGATCTTTCGGGGCAGGTGCAAGATGTCTCAAATGGGTGATCTGTGGGCGCGAGGATTTTCATAGAAGCGGTCATCTTTTCAAAACACGGAGTAAGAAGAGGGAGTGCAGAGCAGGACCCGTGTGGAATGAAGTAAATGAGGTGGAATAGGTGAGCAAGATAATCAGATGGAAACTTTGCGGCTTTGTGGAGTGCTTTCTTTTTCTAGCCTCCTTCAGCCACTGTCCCTATCAGCACACTCAACGACGCACTTTTTCCGCAAAAAAAAAAAAAGATCCTGTCGAGAGTGGTGGCATGGATATTTTAGTCCTCGGGATTAGGAGGCAGGAAAATGTGGATAAAGAAATTTCATTATAGGATCGAAGAGACGTACTTCTCCCCACCCTCCATCCCCCTCCTGCCCTACAGAAAAAAAAATCCCGATTTGCATTGGCCTCGCCATTTTCCTCAAAGCCGCCTTGAACGCAAATATAATGCGAAAGCGGCTAGTGCTACTGCATGGTACAATCGCGCTCAAAGGCTGGTGCGCTTGATCGGCGAATTGATGGCATTAGACGTCATTTTGCACCGTTGTGTCACATCGCCCGGCTAGCTCAGTCGGTAGAGCAAGAGACGCTTACACCCATGTTACACGAGTGACCTTAACCTCGGTTAACGCACCCACGGTTATCGCTAAACGCGGTTAGCGCGGTTACATGGCAGGCGAAACTGCGGTTAGCCCGCTAACCGCGGTTCACCGCCAACCGAGCTTGGTAACCTCGGTTTAGTGTAACCGACGTTTCGGAAACAGGCAAAATGGCAGACGATACTTCTCCCGAGTGCAGCGCTGGCGCTTCCCAGATATCTTCCAAAAAGCGTATCATTTGGCCTGACGCAATCACTGACGCACTGATACGCATTTGGGAAGACAATGTGGCCGCTCGGTGCTCTGAGTAGTCGAAACGCGCGCCTCTGCAGAAAGATGACGGCTACGCTCAACGCCAGTGCTCCCGCTGGGGAAGGACCATACTCGACGATGCAAATGCACCTGAAGCTCGACGACATGAACAAACGTTATCGGTAAGTCAATATTGGGAAAGACGCCATGCAGGGAAGATAAATTATTCAAAATGAAGCCTGTATGCGAGATATCACGCGACGCGTCATTAGACCATTAACCGTGATCGGGATAGCCCATATAACTCTGGCGGACTATGGTTCACGTTAACCATGGTTGGGATTACACTTCCGGCCGCGAAAGCCTACGGACGTGTTTTTCATGTGCTCCAACGGGGCGGTGTTAGCGGCCTAGTTTAGCCGCGGAAACAGGGACTACATGGGAGACAGCCAGGACTACCAAGTGCTCCTGCCTCATTTGCCACAAGGTGGTATTGTTTTGAATACCCTTTTTTTTGCACGGTGACCTACGAGCAAGGCCGTACAGAGTTGAAGACTACCGGGATGCCCTTGGACGTTTGGAACTGCTGCCTGAGGTTGACGCCTTCGGAGCATTTCAGATGAATCAAGATGTCCGAGTTAAAACCAACCACGATGTCCGAGTTAAAATCCACTGGGTCCTCCCTAATGTGACGAACGAAGACATACGCGTGGCCTTTGAGCCATACGGCGAGGTTATGGAAACGACAAAGGAGCGCTGGCGTGTCCTTGGCATTTCTGAAAAAGGTACAACAACGCGCGTGCTGAACCTCAAGCTGAAGGCCGGGGTCACGACTGAAGATATTTCATATCAAGTACGTGTCGCTGGGGAGCCTGCTCTCGTAGCTATTCCAGGCAAGGCGCCACTTTGCTTGCGCTGCCAGGGTAAAGGGCACATCCGCCGTGACTGCCGGATCCCGCGATGCTCACGGTGCCGACGCTTCGGCCATGACGAAAGCGAGTGCGTGCCCACGTACGCAAATATAACGGGCCACAGAAAGGACGCTGACACATTGGATAATATCATGGACGAGGCTGAAGCTGAAGAAGCAGCTGCCACGGTGACGAAGGAACAAGAACCTGTGGAAACGCCTCCGGCAGCGGTACAACAACTTGAGCCAGCTATTGAAACAATAACGTGTGAAAAAAATCTGGCCGGTGCAAACAGTGACGATGCGCACAACAAAATGAATGGAAAATGTCAGCAAGGGAAAGCTTCTAGTGAAGCTATGGTGACCTCGCCAACTGAAACACCGACAGTGCAGTGTCAAACAATGGAAGGTGTTGTAGAGGCGTCGGCAAAGCACATGCAGAGCGACAGTGTCGGCGAACCGGACTATCTGGGTGGTGCAGGTGGCGGGGGGCCGCCTCTGAAAACGGCGTTCACGAGACGAACGTCGTTAAAGCCGAAACCGAACATTCCTCCTGATAGACGCCCGGTGGATAAACCGCCGAAATAAAGGCGGGGATCCGCTTCCCCTTGGTGAGTGAGCAAGATGGCACCGAATAAGCGACGCCGCCTAGACGATGCTGTCCCGTCCAGCTACGGAACTTCGGTTGAGGAAGCAGGCGACGGGCAGCGAGTTCATCCTGACCCACTACTGCCACAACTGAGTGAAGACTCCACTGCATCCTGCACTTCTGGGGTAAACACTGCCCGATCCGAGTGCTCTTCACAAATTAAGGACGAAAAACTTCCTCTTCCCTTACGTGTTGCCACTTTGAATGTACGGGGATTGGCGACTAAGAAACGGCAAAATCAACTTAATCGACTTTTTCTGGAAAATAACTTGTACATAGTAGCCGTGCAAGAAACAAAGATAGAAAGTGAGGAGCAGATGGATCGAATGGTGGGAACTTTTCGAAGGCACTTCAATGTTCGTGTTAGCCATGCGATAGGCACCTCTGGTGGTTCTGCAGTTTATATAAGGAACAACGTGGGCATTGAAGGTGAAAAAGTAGTTGCGTCTGAGGCGGGACGGTTGCTTGTTGTTGACTTTTCATACTGCGCAAGGCAATGGCGTGTTATCTGTATATATGCGCCAAACATCGATCATGAGCGTGCTGTTTTGTTTGAAGACTTAGAACAATTTTTAAAAAGTGATAAATACTTAATTCTGCTTGGGGATTTCAATTGTGTATGTTTGGCTGAAGAACGAGCCAAGAACACCCCTGTACGAGATAAAAGTTCGCGAGTGCTTGTTTCACTGCTCCACGAATATTATTTAGAAGACCTCGGTTATTTATTAAGAGGAAGTAGCCCTATCTATACCCATTACCAGCGCGGAAGCTGTGCTAGGCTGGATAGAATCTGTCACAGTTGACCTTGCAAAGGATTGTGGCCACTATGAAGTGAAACATGTGTCTTTCAGTGACCATAGCCTTGTCATGACTACACTAGGAAGCAACCTCAGAAAAAGCCGTTTTAATTGGGCTTTATGGAAGTGCAACGGGAAACTTTTGCAAGATGAAAAATTTGTGGAGTGTGTAACAAAAAGGCTTAAACAAATGACATCCAAAGGGCCACATGGGTGGGCAGCTGAGTGGGAAAACTTTAAGAACGAAGTCAAGATTATTGCCATTGAAAGGGGAGCCATTATTAGTCAAAAACAAAAGTGTAATGAAAAAGAACTCCACTGCCAACTCGATTTTCTTATATGTATGGAAAGCGGCAATCCCGGCATGTATATAAAAGCAATTCGGGAAGTGAAAAGCAAACTGGAAGTAATTGCAACCGAAAAGTACAGAGCAGCAGTGATAAGGGCGCGAGCCGAAAAGATATGGTTGGGTGAAACGCCCAACAAGCGAGCGATGTGTGACGAAAGAAAATACGCGGCTGAAAACGAAATACGACAGATCATCTACCGTAACGAACAGACATCAGATAGGAGTAAAATTGAGCAGGCATTTGTCGAACATTACAGCGAATTATTTGCGAATAAAGAAGGCGATAAAATTGGGCTGAGAACCGAGGTTATTAATCTAATGCCTAAGCTCGATGAAGAATGTAAGACGCGATTAGAACAGCCAATAAGCATAGAGGAAGTGAAAAGTGCAATAAAAGAATTAACTCCAGGAAAAACAACTGGGCCGGACGGAATAGGAGTAGCCTTTTACAAAATATTCATTGAAGAAATCAGCCCAATTTTGCATAACGTTGTTAGCAACGCCTATGAGGAAAAACGATTACCGCCTTCCTTCCGCGCTGCCCATGTTGTTTTGATACCGAAGACAGATGATCGAACTAGACTGTTATCAGTAGGGGCCTATCGCCCAATAACTCTTACAAATGTGGACTATAAGATCTATACCAAAATTTTAGCTAAACGTTTGCAAAGCGTTATTATGCTTCTCGTTGGACCGCACCAGACATGTGGAATGAAAGGACGCTCGATGTGTACAAACGTGCATGTAGCCCGCAGCGTTCTAGAATGTTGTGATGCCATCTCGGGACGAGTTGCTATGTTACAACTCGATCTCGCCAAGGCTTTCGACCGTGTCGCATACGATGTTCTTTTCTCTGTGCTTGAACATGTCAATATTGGCAAAGTGTTATTAGAAGGTTTAAACATGGCTTATAATTATTGTACTGTACGCATCATAGTTAACAAGAACCTCACCCAGAGTATTGACGTCCGGTCATCTATAAAACAAGGCTGTGCGTTGTCATCGCTGCTTTTCGCTCTTTATCTTGAACCCTTCTGTCTCAGTCTTATTATTAATGAAAAAGTACATGGTTTCAGGCTTCAGACGCATCATGTGAAAATCCTTGCCTACGCTGATGATGTAGGAATCTGTTGCACTGACCGCAATAGCATAGAAGAAGCAATACGCGTCACCAAAGATTTTTGCAAACAGACAGGTTCTGCGATAAACTGGGAAAAAGGTGTCGGTTTCTGGCACGGAATATGGGACTTTAAACCAGAAAGATTTGCGACCATCACGTGGGCAAGAAGTCCTACGTATTTAGGCGTGCCTCTCGAGCAATATAAGCAAACTGCAGATTACTGGGATGACCTAACGCCAAAGGTGAAGGAAAAAGTTGGAGGGTGGCAAGGCCGCGAATTATCGATGTTTGCTAGGGACAGTGCGTGCAATGTTTTTTTTATTGCCAAAGTGTGGTATGTGTTGCAGTTTTTGTCAATGTCACGCATCAACGTGCAGAAACTGCATCGAATATTTGCGGTTTTTATTTGGGGCTCCAATTGGGAGAGAATCAGCCGCACTAATCTGTTTCACCCAGTGAAAGACGGAGGCCTCGGCCTTTCTCATCTGTTCATCCGACAAATTGTGTCGCGTTTTATGTTCCTGCGGGACACGAGAGACCCGTTTTTGAGAGCGATGATGCAAATGCGCCTTAAGAATTTACTGCCCGAATTTGTTGTGTCTAGTGCGGGTGCAATCGACTGTGGTGTAAAAGGTTACTTCAGGGAATTAGTCACGTCGTTTAGGATACTTAAAACACGCTTCTCATTTGAGTACCTGAGCCTTGTACCTAGAAAGAAACTATATAAAGATTTAATCGATGTAATGATGCCAGTACCATTATATAGATCGCCAAACATTGCAGGCCCAGGGCAAGATGTATTAAAAAGAGTTCAAAAAATGAATGTTAGAGGAGCTGTTAAAACATTCTTTTTCAAATTACATGCAAACACACTCCCTGTAAAAACATGGCTCGATGAAAAGGGAATATTTGTACCGTGGACAACAAACTTCCTTTTGTGCAAGAAAACAGAAACAATCGAACACACGTTCATTGATTGTTTGGATCCTGTCTTTTTTTGGGATGTTTTGCAACGAACCCCGAAGAAAGAGATACCGATAACACCACACGGAATTCGATATCTCTCAGTACAGAATGAAAACAGCTTCCCCTATGACATGATCATGATACTGGGGCTACATAGCCTTTGGATCACAAGAATGGGAGTCAGGCACGCTGACCCCAAAGCGAAGTCAGCCAGAGAAAACTTTATAGAGAGCATAACCTACATGCGCGAGGTATATAGTACTTTAACCGAGCCACCAGCATGGATTTGGGTACTTGATGAGTTGGTACGAATGAAAAATTTTTAATTAACCACACTGGTCAAGCAGACCAAAGTGGGTTTTATGTATGTACATGCCTTTTCTGAATAAAAGTGTTTAAAAAAAAGTTAACCACGGTTGAGCGAGTTAACCGCGGTTAAGCTACCCGTGTAACTAGGGTCGTGTGTTCGAGCCCCACGTTGGGCAAAGTTTTTTTTGCTGCTAGTATTATGTCAGAACTATTATTTTTTCACTTACTACGACGCCTGGAACACTTTCTTTCGCTACAAATATTTTTGCTCTTGTTTATTCCTCACATGAAGGCAGGGATGCTACAAGCGAGATTGGGTGTTGCGTAATAAGAACTCAGTACAGTTATTGCGGTTTACTTCAAGAGAGAGAGAGAGAGAGATTGTGAAGAAGAAGAGGTAGTATTTTCTGTAACCTTTTAGGTAGCATGCACGACTCAGCGCGTTAACTTATACACTGCCAATTTAGCGGCGTTTCTGTTTAGCAACCTCAGCCGTCATAACCTTCTCGCTCTCCATTTCTCTCGGCACAAGCACAGAATAGCAGGCTGGAAAATATACTCACATGCCAGCCTGCACCTTCCCAAGTAATTACTTTCTCTTTCCTTCTCTGATAAGAGAAAAAAAGACGTCAGATATTTTTGGTTGTTTAATCGCTAGCGAAAATACCTGCACTTCCATGAGGCGTACACCAAAGATAAAGAAAGGAGACCGCGTATCTCTGTGCTTCGCTGCAAATGATGTGTATGCGCGCAAGCGTTGTGATGCTGTGGTAGTACATAGCGTGTTATTATCTAAACTTGTTTTGCTTGTAGAGCAATATACAAGCGTGCTAACGTATTCCGTGAGAGGCGCCTTCAAGAAGGTGTATTGTGTTTGCACAGGTAGGAGATGTGAGTTGAACAAGTGCAGTTACAGATGAAATTGATATCACCAATTAAGAACCGTTTTCGAAAACAGTTGTTTAAGCCGACGCCAACGAGCAGCGCTGTTGAATTGGTCGTTCTTGAGCCAAGAAGCGAAGTCGTTCAGACGATGTTTGCCTTTCTATGCACAACGCCGCGCACGTCCTAATTCTCTAGCCGTGCTCTAACGTACGTTCTCTTACCTCTGCTCTCTGCCTTGCTAAACCTACAGTTCACTCCACTTTTCTCTGCACAAGCAGCACAGCATTGCTCCTTATTTATGTCCTGTAGGTTCTACAAGCTTTCTGGTCTTGGGTGCCTCGCATGCGTATGACTATCACATTGCGCCTCGGCTAGCTGTTAATGTGTTAGCATTAGGAGTGTCAAAGTAGAAAAAAAAGTGCATGTTTGTGAAGTTTGAGAAACCAGCCACATGGTAGAGGTAGAGAGGGGATGGGAAAGCTTAGAAGAGCGTCTATATCGATACACCGGGTGTCACACGTAACTTGATACAGACGTTAAAAAAATGTGAATGCCACGTAGTAGGACAAAATTAAAGTAATGTTGTTGCCGTTGCTTGGAGATACTAAGATTATTCTTTGCAGTCAGCCTAATCACCTAATTAGCATTAATTAAAAACCAAATTCTATCATAATTAGGTGAAGTGTCAATGAAAAAAATGTAGAGCAACATGAAAAACTTCCGATAGAGCTTTTTGTTGCTTAACACGGGCTTCATAAAGGTATTTTACAAGCATGAAACAAGCCCGCGAATAGACGCTAAATGCCTGGAGCAGCCAGTCGCGCGGCCACTTTTCGTGTTGCTCTCGAATTTCCTCATTGACACTTTTCAGCTAACTATAATATTGTAACGAACAGTTAAGGGAGTTCAGACACAACTATTTATTGTGCGCTAACTTGCGCCCTGGGAGTAAATAAAATAAGACTGCCGCGCTATAAACAGGAGATCATGAATGCCTTCCTCTTCTTCTCTCTCGAGCGTCGCTTCACCTCTTCTTCTTCTTGTACACGCCGACAACGGCCACCTACGATGCGAGTGCGTGCGGTGACAATACGTGCCATTATTTCGTCGTCTTTTTCTACAATACGTCGTTGTCCTCTTGGGGGGCACACGAACCTGCGCGCGTTGTTTTAAAGACGTTTCTGCCTTGTATCATTATCTCCCCTCCAAAACGCATCATCCTGATGCGTAACGTGACGAAATTGTTCGCAAGCTGTTGTCCATACTAAAGTGGTATATGGCACAGAATAGATGTTTGGTAGAATATTCACTGCCTGTCATAATATGGCTTCAGTCTGACCACATGTACAGTTTCTGTGCGACGCCGGCATCGTGATGAGCTCACTTGCCCTTCTGGCGTAACTTCGTAGTTCAAGACACTGATGCGGCGAAGCACTCGGTAAGGACCGAACTAACGGCGCAAAAGCTTTTCGGACTGGCCGCGCGTCCGCACGGGAGTCCACACCCATACTCTGTCGCCTGGTGCATACTCGACTTCTCATCACCGCAAGTTGCATCGGTACGCGTCGATGCGCTGCCGTTGTTGAATGCGATGTCCCGCCAGCTGACGTGCTTCTTTGGCTCTCTGTATAAAGTCGCTGATGTCAGGGTTCTGTTCTGCACTGTCGCTTACAGGCAGCATTGCATCTAAGGTTGTGGTAACGGTTCGACCAAAAACAAGCTGGAATGGCGTTAACTTGAGTGGTCTGTTGCAATGCGGTATTTTAGGCGAATGTTGCACAGGGTAGTATCTTGTCGCATGTACGGTGCTCTAAGTCTACGTAAATTGACAACATATCGGTCAGCGTCCTGTTCAATCGCTCGATTAGTCCATTTGGTTGAGGGTGATAGGCAGTTGTTTTCCTGTGGCTGGCATGAGTCAGTTTCATAATGGATTGCGTCAAATCGGCTGTGAACGAAGTTCCTCCGTGATAATAATTGCAGGGGCACCGTTGTCGTAATACTACCTTGGTGACAAAGAATTCAGCCACTTCAACGGCCGTTTGCACTGATAAGAGAGGATGTCTCGGCATATCGGGTTAGGTAATCCGTCGCTACTACAATCCTTCGTTTCCCTGGTAATGATGTCGGAAAGGGACCGAGAAAGTCCATTCCTACTTGTTCGAACGGTGCTCCTGGGGGTTCTATTGGTTGAAGGAGGCCTGCGGGCTTTAAATGGAGGCGTTTTGCGTCTTTGGCAATCCCGACATGTTCGTACATAATGCTGTACAGACTTCAATAGATTTGGCCAGTAGTACTTAGCATGAATTCGGATGAACATTCTGCTCACTCCGAGGTGTCCTGCTGATGGATTATCGTGACAGGCTTCCAAGGTTTCGGATCGCAAAGCTGAAGGAACGACGAGTAGCAATTTCTCTGTGCTGTGCTCAAGATTTCTTTTGTACAGGACGCGATTTCTCACCACATACGATGACAATCCCCGGCAGAAAACTCGCTGAACATGGACGGGGTGTCCCTCGAGGTCCCTGATGAGTAGGAGCAACTCGACGTCAGACTGTTGGTGATTGGCCATCTCAGATGCGGTCACGGCTCCAAGAAACGGAAAGTCGTGTCCGTCTTTCACAGGAGCAGATTCGACCAGCGCACGTGGTAAACAATTAGTGTCACTGTTCTTGCGATCTGACTTGTACACGACCGTTATGTCGTATTCCTGCAGCTTCAGGCTCCATCTAGAAAGTCATCCAGAGGATCTTTCAGGTTTGCAAGTCAGCACAATCAGTGATGATCGCTGATTGCTCGGAACGGTCTACCGTATAAGTAAGGTCGAAATTTTCCTATCGCCCATGAAACTGTGAGACATTCTTTTTCTGTGGCAGAATAGTTGGTTCCAGTCCTCGAAAGAGTGAGGCTAGCGTATGCAATCACTCTTTCCTCTCCGTTTTGCCATTGAACGAGGACGGCACCGAGTCCTAAATTGCTGGCGTCTGTATGGATATCTGTTCCCGCTTCCTCATCAAAGTGTGCAAGGATCGAGTGGTTTTGAAGTCGCCGTCTTAGCTCATTGAATGCATCTTCAAGTTCACTTAGCCAGACGAAAGGCATATCTTCTTTCGTTAATTGCGTTAATGGCTCGGAAATCTTCGAAAACTATTTGACGGAACGCCTGTATAGGCACGAAGTCTTACGAATCGCCTTACGGCCTTTTTATCGGTTGGTAGAGGAAACTTTTCTACTGCTGCGGTCTTCTCAGGGTCAGGACGGATGCCTTCAAAGCTAATCACATGGCCGAGGCAAAGGAACTCCTGGAATCCGATGTGACATTTTTGTGGCTTTATCGTCAGCCCTGCTGAACTAATAGCTTTGAGCACAGTCCTTAGTCGTTCCACATGCTGAACAAAGGTGGTAGAAAAAAATCACGACGTCATCGAGATAAACCAGACAGGATTGCCACTTTAACCCGGAGAGCACAGTGTCCATCATCCGCTGAAAGGTAGCAGGTGCGGAACAGAGGCCGAACGGAGTACCTTGAATTCGTATAGTCCGTCTGGTGTGACGAATGCTGTCTTCTTACCATCCATCTCGTTCGTCCACTTCTATTTTCCAGTATCCGCTTTTGAGGTCGAGAGAGGAAAAGAATTTCGCATCCAGTAGTCTATCGAGGGTGTCGTCGACCTTCGGAAGTGGATAGACATCCCGCTTTGTGACGACGTCTAGCTTTCGATAATCAACGCAGAAGCGCATGGTCTGATCCTTTTCCTTTACCAGCACTACAGGTGAGGTGGTGCTGGTAAAGCCCACGGGCTGGTCGATGGTTTAATTACGTTGTCTCTAAGCATTTTTTCGGATTGTTTGCTGATGATCTCTCTCTCCTTCGGTGACACTCGGTAGGGATGCTGCAAAATAGACCTCACAGCTTCGTCGACAATGATACGGTGTTTGGCGATGGATGTTCTCTGGACTATCGATGTCGTTGAGAAACACGAGGCGAATTCTCGTACAAGGTTCTCTATTTGCTGCTTCTTACTCGGTGATAGTGCTGCTTCCATTTTGACGGATGTGAGTATGGAGTCTGTGTTGTCAGAAGCCAGTAGTGCAGCATCGGAAGGGCTCAAATCCGTAATCTTTTCATAATCTTTAAGGCGGGCAATGACGTTTCCCTTCGCAGCATGCTGGAGTTCATTTACAAAATTAGTCAGGAAGACATTTGAACACCCTTCACGCAGCCTAACAAGGCCCCTTGCCATACAGATCCCTTTTTCGAGTAAGAGCCCAGTGTTACTGTCTGCTATTCCTTCATAGTCGCGGAATACGGTGCTTCTTACGGCGACAGCTATGCTGGATCTTGGGGGTATCGTGACGTCGTCGTCTATAATCTGAAGCGCATGAAATTGTTCTTCACACTCGAACGTCGCGATGGCGTGCTTCGTTGAGAACGACACACAGGATTCCTGCAAGTTGATTACTGCACCGCTCGCCTGTAAAAAGTCCACTCCAACAATTAAATTCCTTGAGCATACTGACAGGACAATGAAACTGGCGAGGTATGTAAAGCCGCGTATTCCGATTCCAGAAGTGCTCCTGCCCACTGGGTTGATAAAGTGTCATCCGGTTTTTCGAATTTGCGGTCCTCTCCAAGGAATCAGCGCTTTTTTCACTCTTCTGGCAAGTACTTTACTCATAACGGAATGGTCTGCGCCTGTGTCTGATAAAACAGTAATTTCGAGGCCGTCTATAAACAAACATAAATTGGAAACCAGTTGGCTGAGCACCAAGCGGCTGAATTGGACAAGGAAGTGAGTGCAGTTGCAAAGAAGTGCCGGATTGTTTCTTCACAGTTGCAGTGGTAGCATAGGGAGGACCCAGCCATTCCGGTGAGGAAGAAGTGCACATTTGTGAAGGCTACATCCCCGCTAAAACGACCTTCCTAAAATCAATCGGCCTGAGAAAACGCTTACAGACACCCTCGTGTGTCTATAATTTGCTCATGAATACTTTCCTTTTTCCCTCTTCTACTTTATTCCGATTCAGCCTCCTCCTTTCTTTCGTGCAGGGTAGCAAACCACACGTCCCTCTTCTTAACCTCCCTGCCTTTTCTTGCTCTCTCTCTCATGCATCCAAGCTATATGTCGTGCGGCCGTGAGAGCGGCGCTACCGAGTGTAGGTTGTGGTAACGAAATCACGTGTTAACATCGAGAAAACGCGTGGAAGTTGACATATAAGCGCTTACATGTTTAAATGGTGGTTATTACCTCAATAAGAAAAGAGTTATGCAGATTCCAGATACAGTGGGAATCAATGTTATGCGAAGCATTCTGGAAGTAGTTGGCTGCTCAGCAGTGCGGCAAAGCGTTACCAGATGGACGAAAATATTTGTGCAAGTCGAGCAATTCGTGTGACGCTCGTGTGCGTCAACGACAGCAGCAGGGCGACGATGATAGTATGATGGAAACGGTGATAGCATACCACGACTGATTTATTTATTTGTACCAATCTGGGGTGCAATTCCTTGGGCGAAATCTTTTCTACGGTTTCTTTCAAACTAATAAAGACAAGTGACTTGCATCATAGTTTACAGTGGACTGCACTATAACTAAATGCAAGTACGTGCCTCAAACCGGATCAAATTGGAAGTTTAAGAGGACCGCAACGGCCCGCCACTGCGCTGACCGGGGGTGCTGTTGTGAACATCTACAAAATTCCGCCAGTTTGTCAAACTGGCCATCTCGTCAGCTCTCATTGGCTCAGGCGACTGTTACTGGGGTGCTACGGCGTCTCTGATTGGCTTAAAATGTCGTCATTACAGAAGTTGACAATGTGATGGAATTTAAGACTGTTCCAAATAGCACCCCAGCTCATATCGTAGGTAGATGCTGTTGTGCCATGTCCGCTTGACCCAAAGACAGGTGTGTTTTGATTGGGTAAACACAAGTGTGTTTTGATAGAATGGCCATGATCCGTCTCCAACGCTGATTGCATTCGCACCCGCCCATCACATATCCGTTTCTTCGCGTTTGATACGCTTTTGACAAGGGTGCGAATGAGTGTAGCTTGCAATATTATGACATGTGTTGCATGAACTACAAATGCTTTGCAGTGTCCTGCGTAAGGAAGAACTTTACGTAGTCACCTTCCAGACTTCTTATAGTGGCTCGCAATAATGCTCGAAGGAATTCACGTACGATGCGTACATATTGCAACGTCAGCTGTTAAAGGCACTTCGAAGGAAAACCTGTTCTTTCTCCTCTCTTGTCCGAATTTACCGGAGTTCGTTGTTTAGGGCTCATCATTGCGGTTTGAGCAGAAGCTGAGTGCTCTCAATTTTTAATGTGATCACCACAGGTAAAGGAGAAGACGCATCAGAAAAAAATTACGCATAATATTGAATTGAATATAAACATACCACACACTTGAACATACAATATAGGAAGTTTCTTGAAGGCTACACAACGTCAATAGAAACACAACATATCTTTATATAAACTTTTTAGGGCTATCCAGATGCAGGTTTACAGGAACTGAGTAAGCATTGTGCATGCGCTGGTGACGTCCCTAAAGAATGTGGGGTGGAATCTTACTTCTCGTACGTAATAACCATACAACTAGATTAGCAATCAAGCATTAAAGTGTTTCTATACAAACGTTATTCTATAAAAGCTGTTGTCCTTGCGTATACTTTTTGTTGCTTTGAATATGCATTCCTTTCAGATGCAGTAGACTATCATGTACAATTTTGTGAGCGTGATGCGGCTGGAGCCGGTGTCAAGCGTTTTCGAAATTGCTAACCATCTTTGTGAAAACGTTGACGATCGACGATTTCGGTAAGGACCCTAGCGTGTTTTGGGGGTTCTCGATTTATGCAGGCTACATGCTTGCATAAACCTACTAAATATTTTTTGGTGTGTGTTCGTGTGCGAGCTTTATTAGGAAAGACAGAAAACGTCATTAGAAAGCAAATTCAGAGAGAAATGTCTAGATATTTTAACGTACAAGTATTTCGTGAAGAGTATCATCGTAATCCATGTCCAAGCCCTACGATAAGAGTTGTTTGGCGATCAATTATTCGGCTACTGGCGCGCACCACGGCATCGGTCATTTTGCTGGGCTGTTATATTTGCCACGCGCGATAGGTGTGTCAGCACGGAGAGATCAGCTGTGAAAAGAGAACGTTATGCGGTAGGTTTATGCGGAACATTATGCAGCAGAGAATGTTATGCGGTAAGGAAACGTACTTCGTACTAGATTATTCGGCATAACATTCGAGATATAGAACCTTTGCTCAAGCCTGAAAAACATGATTGTTGTCAGTAACGCCTTGAACTTCAGGCAAACAGACAAGGAACGTATTTTAACCGTATCAGCGGTTTGACGTGACAGGACAGATTCTCTGTCAGTCGTATTGGATAGACGTACTGTCGCACCACCCCCTCCCTGCACACACACACACGCGTGTGTCTGTTAAAAGGTTGACAGAAGCAACGAAAGTGAGAAAATAGTAAAGATACAATGTTAGCGTTCCTCATTAACTGGAGAGGTTTGCCCAGCAACATACTTGACATGCTACTCCAGGTGTAATGGAGGAGGGGGCATGAAAGCAAGATAGATAGATAGATAGATAGATAGATAGATAGATAGATAGATAGAGACAGAGAGAGAGAGAGAGAGAGAGAGAGAGAGAGAGAGAGAGAGAGAGAGAGATAGGGAGAAAAGAAAGCACGCACAGTCACACATGCGCAACTCCCTAGCACATGAACTAGGGAACACATCCAACGGGGAGCATCATGAACTGAAATAAGTGGTAATTGAGGCTATGAAAACACCAATTAATTGTTAGTGGTGGTAACACCAACCGTTGTTAATGCGCAAGCATATTTCTTTTTGACGAATACCCCAGCAAACTTTGTCACGCGAAAAGTGTAGTGCCTTGTATCGGCACAAAAAAGTGCAATTTGCGAAGTTGACGTTTAACCGTTATAATTGTGTAAATTTACATGATTGGTAGCTTTATAAGGGACAAGGAACAATTGAAACAAAAGAACCGGATAAAATTGATGAGAGGAAACAGTTCTCGTCAGACCACCTCGAAAGCTTACTTTTCCGCATTAGAAGTGTGTGTGCAGAAAAACCTGCTGTGCGGCTGGCGAGTATAACAATAAGAATAACTGATTGGTTCATGCAATAATAATAATAATAATAATAATAATAATAATAATAATAATAATAATAATAATAATAATAATAATAATAATAATAATAATAATAATAATAATACACGATTGGTGGCGCTAAAGAAAAATGGTGACCTCTTCGTCGCCGCGACAAGGTCGTAACAGAAAGGGAACAAGAGAAAATCGAATAAAATAAAGCAAAAAGCAGCTGTGGTGAAAGCGGTAGTGACGGAATTCTGGCTCAGTTGACACGATCACTTCAAAGGGGCCATGCAACCTTCCTGGCAACTCATCAACACACCTTTCAGTACACGCATTTCATTTCTTTGGTACCGGAAAAGCGATGGGTAGAGATACATAAGCGAAAAGCAACTGCTACCTTTGGGTGGATGTGTCATTTTCCCTCCATTAATTACTTCCCCCCACCTTGCGGCTTTCCGCAGAACTATTGCGCCGAACTGTTGCCTTTGATTCGAGTTGTCGATAAGTTCGACTTCCCCCTGCCATCTGGCATGCCGCCTGGTTAGCTCGTATAGTAGAGCGGCTGCCCCGGAAAGGCGATGATCCCGGGTTCGAGTCGCGGACCATAATTAATTTTTCTTCAACTGCGAGGCATTTCTTTCGATAAACCCGTATGGGTTTCCTTTGTAGCAAATGCTACGTTTGGGTGGATGCCTCATTTTCCCTTCATTAAGCGAAAAGCAAGCAAGCGAAATAGCAAACGAGCCAAAGAGTGCTTGCGCATTAATAGGAAATTCTTGTCGCATTTTTTTCCAGTATGCAACGATCCATAAACCGAATAAATTATTTATTATAGTCCTCTGGCAGCTAAATTCTGCACCCAGCTGGACGAAAAAAATAAAAGGGCACCTCAAAACCATAAAATGTAGGACATGAATTTTCCACAGAACGAAGGCACTGTGATTGTTGTATCTCATGTCAGTGGGTGACCAGGCAAGGGATCAACAGGAAAACGGTGTTTATTGCCCGCAGCTTACGGGCTCCTGATTACATCTAGAATCAACGGTTCACGCACATAGCAAGACATTATAAGTACTTGTGCGCACATGCGCACTAACAGCAGTCTGCTTATCAGGCGCGCTATCGCCGACACAACAGTGATATCGCTTTGTTCGCAGCTGTACACGTGTATAATGTACATGAAACATAGTTAAAGACTGTAGTATATAGAAGCAACGAAAGGCTCGACAAATAGGTACACGTGCTCGCTGTCGCAGTTAGCGTCAGCGTCCTTTTGAGACGGCGGCCTGTCCCTCTTTTTTCCGCCCCTTGTTTCTCTTTATTTCTGCCCGTTTCAAAGTAGCACCAGCTGCGACTGCGGCACCGGCTGCAGCCGAGGCTCGAAGCCGCCGCGTAGGCCACGTGACGCTGCCGGGACGCGTCAGACGCGAGGCCCTCTAGCGTCGCTGAGCGGTTGGACTGCGCTCGGAAAAGAACGGCGAGGCCTCTCCGCGTCGGCGGCACTGGTCGCGTTAGCGGCGGCCACGTTGTAGTGAGTACAGAACCCGGTCTTTCCATCTCTAACTCCTTTTTTTCGCTCGTTGCTAACCGCTATGCCGGTGCTTTCTAACACATTTGGCGGCTGCGGTGTTTAGGAAATCGCGACAGCTTTGGCTCGACGTTGTGGCGGCCCTTTAGCCCATTCTCGCCGAGACCGGCGGCAGAAGCATGCGTGCGTCTGCCGAGGGCCGTTCGGAATCGTGCTGGATGCGACGACTTGCCATTCAAGCGCCCAGGTTGTGGGGCGATCAATTAATATTCCGTGACGCGATGAATTGAAGAAGTCACGATGAATTGGGTAAGCCAGAGTCAGTGTTGGGGAAAGCGCTGCACAGTCACATGCTGCATACACCGTGAAATAATGTGCAGTCTTAAAAAGTGAATAGGGGTGTAAATTGATATATAATGCACATCCTTACGCCCTTTATTTTTTGCTCTGAGAGTGCGAGTTGTAGAATGATTAACACCATTATTCGCTTTTAAAAGTGTACATTATGCGAGTTGCAGTGTAGTGGGCGGAGGTAGTTAAAGGGGCGGACTTTAGCGGTGTGGCTTTATACATATCTGCTGATTCATTGCAGAGGAAGCTAGTTCTTGTGGGCGTCGGACCGCTTGGATTGCCTTTTGTTTTTATTTTAGTTTTCTGTGTGTTTTATGGCAAGAGAAGCTCGGACCCTTATTGGGACAAAACAACTTTACTACGGGAAGTCACACCCTTAAATGAAAAATACAAAAAGAAATGCCTCATTATTATTCTTCAGTTAGCCAGATAATTGGAACAGAAATTGTCCTGGTAGCAGAAGAGGGCTGGTGGCCTAGTGCAGTGGGTATCATAATATTATACAACTTTTTGTTACAGCTTGGCTAACGTTAGCAGGGCCACCCTGTACATATGCATGGCGCTCCTTGGCCATCCCGCGCCCTTGCGCCGCTCAAAACCAGGCATCATCGCAACCATCTGCACTACCCGGGCAGATGTGCCGATCGTTGATTTCGCTCTCTGCGGAATTAGGAGGTGAAACAACAAACCGTACCGAAATATCCACACTGCAACAAAAAAAAAAAAAGGACTTCCAGCGCACAATTTATCTTTATTAAAGCGAAGCATTTTATGCTTTACTTTTATGATTTCGGCACGTCGGCTCAGTCAATTTCTCGCCGTCTAAAGTAAGTCGATGCCAGATATGGGGGAGGAAGTGGGAGGGCATATTATGTGACTCACGAATAACAGCGGCTGCATTTGACTGTTATTTGTATGAAATACGGGCGAATGGCCGGCACGCCCATGGTGTGGCTGTCACAGGAGAAGTTCGGGTCGTTGAACTCGCTATTGAATGTTACGTTCCCATTTAAATCTTATGGCCGGAATCGGCTTCAAGAAGGAGAGAGAGGGAGAAAAGTTTGATGATAAAAAATGCAGAGAGGTTGGCTTGAGGTACAATACTGTAGCCAGTTACTTTGCGCTGGGGGAAAGGGAAGATGGAAAGAAAGAGGAACATGATGGCTAATGATGAGGACAGAATGAGAACGCAAAACATACAACGAACAATTAGGTCTACTCGAAGCCTGGAGTTCAGACGTGTACTTTTTTAGAAAGGTATATAGGGCCTGGGTGGCCTCAGAACTAGATTTAGCATGACATCAAAGGTCTAAAATAACGCCCTCTGACAACGGTGGGCCTTCGAGGTGGGCAAGGTCATTACTCAACTTTTGTCGCTCTTCCGCGTACTGAGGGCAGTCAGATAGCACAGGCTCTACAGTCTTGTACATATGGCTCAGCTCACAGTCTGGAGACTTAGTGCGTTGCATTAGGCGCACTTAGTCACACGTAAATTCCCTCCTAGTCTAAGTCAGTGCCGAAGCCTGGCACAGCTGCGCTGAAGTTTTGGTGCTGGCCGAAATTTCATGTTAGGTTCGAATCTCCGGAGTCGTCTGTGGCCATGTTACGGATGGTCTCAGTGCTTTTATGACGCTTTTCAGGTGATACCTGAGAGAAGGCAGTTGGTATACGCTCTTGAAAAAGTTCTTCGAGTGCCTCTTTCGCTTCGGCATCTGCCAGTTCGTTGCCATGTGCACCACAGTAACTGGGAATCCGTCGACATGTAATATGCTGGCCGTTCTCTTTCCCTAGTGTATACAGCTCGGCAGTTTGAAGAGCCAACATTCTGTAGGAGCTTTCTTTCATTACAATTCTAAGTAGCTGCAGAGCCAATTTCGCGTCACTGAAGAGGATACATACTTAAGGAGGCTGGCGGAAAACAGAGAACTGCCTCGCTGTTTGCCACTAGTTAGTTCTGTGGATGTTGTTGTCGTCCTGTTATGCAGACGAAACTATCGAATGACTAGATGTTCAGGCAGAAATGTTCGATGCGCACGAAATGTTCCGAAGACAAAGCAGTGGCACCGCGGCACGCAGCTGTAGGTCGGCATGCCGAATTTCAGTGAAGAAGCACTGCGGAAGCGGCATCAAACACACAAGGAAGCGGTGTGGTAGGTAGCCGCCTATTAGAGCGTGCCCTTGCCTGTCTTTCACAATGGTGGCAAAAAAAAACAACAGAGTTGCCATACTGTGGCACATGGTTGTAGGGTTTGCGGACGTCCCATACCCGCAGACTGTGTCATTCGCGGTCACATGGGTAACATGGGTCACATGGTGGTGTTTTGATGCCTATCGTCGTCTTGCCGAACGGGCACCTAACGGCTATGCTGCAAAACGTCTTAGAGAAGACGAATGATTTCGCAGCATTTCTTTAACCGATTCACGAAGTATTACATTCACATAGATTTAAACATGTGTGTTGGATCTGCATACTGTACTTCCAGCTCTTTCTACTGCCAAGAAAGTGCACTGATAATGATGCCTGCGACACATGCCACGAGATCTGGATGAAATGTTCTTAAAAAATAAGGAAAAATATCGTTTGCAGCGCACTTAATAGTGTCGGATCAGAGTGAGATTTCTTGCTAACACATGGACATGTTGTCACTGCGAAGACGCAGACTGCAAGCGTCGTGGAGTCGGCGACTCTTGTGCCAGCTTCCGTATTCAAGTGACCATGATATTGAATTTCTCTGCGATCTATGACGCTAATGTTCTGCCCTGTGGCCGCCTCCTCCTCCTGTATGTTCACGCCTCGCGTGACTTCCCAAGCAACGTTACGATCAACATAAGTGGCCCTGTCATAACGACAGAGACTCGTCGCATATGAGATAACGCACAATATACAGGGATATAATAACGTGTTTTATCTGAGATATTTTCTGCGCTCGCTAGAGCGATGCCGCTATAGAAATGTGGGCAGGGAGACGCCATGTGCTGGAAAAATTGCACTGATAAAATTAATCGTGAGAAATGTAAGGAATCATACTTCAACAAGAAGAAATGGGGTTGACCGAGGGGCCCGTTGTGGGATCGTTCCCCACCTGCGGCAAGTTGTTTTTTCATCCACTTTCATTTCCATTAACATTTCTCTTCTTTATTTCATTTATTAAGCACAAGTAATTTCCACTATGTTGTGCTTGGTGTCAGTGCTTGTTTCATATTTTAATTGGTGCGCGTAGAGCGCGCATATTTCGTACAACGCGCATAATGCGATTTATTGAATAATTAAATAAGTTTACCATCCTGCAACAATACGTTGGCTATAAGTGAGCGTTGGGTAGTACTAAAGATTATGTTTGACCACCTAGGGCACTTTAGCGTGCATCAAAAGCACGGGACACGAGCTGTTCTGGCACACCGTCGCCTCTGGAAAGCTACAGTAGACGCCAAATAATCGATTCCGCCACTTTGGGCTCGGGAGGATAACGCCAGTTTAGCCGTGCCACCGCGGTGGTTTGGGAGACAAATCTGACAGGAATATATATATATATATATATATATATATATATATATATATATATATATATATATATATATATATATATATATATATATATATATATATATATATATATATATATATATATATATATACACACACACACACACAAAGTGCAGTTGCAGACATAATCGAAAAAATAATCCTCATCAGCCTATTTTTTGTCCACGGCCGCGACGAAGGCCTCCCCCTGCAGTCTTCACTTATCCCGGTCCTGCGCAAAATGATTCAAACTTGTGCCTGCGAATTTCCTAATTTCATCACCCCATCTAGTTTTCTGCCGTCGTCGACTGCGCTTGCCTTCTCTTGGCACCCATTGTGTAACTCTACTGCTCCACCGGTCATCCATTGTGCGCATTACATGGTCCGCCCAGCTACAGTTTTTGTTCTTTTAATGTCAATTGGAATATCGGCTATCCCCGTTTGCTCTCTGATCCACACCGCTCTCTTGCTCACTCTTAGCGTTGCGCCTAGCATTTTTCGTTCCGTCGCTCTTTGCGCGGTCCTCAACTTGTTCTCGAGCTTCTTTGTCAGTCTCCAGCTTTCTGCCCCGTATGTTAGCACAGGTAGAATGCATTGGTTTTGCGCCTTCCTTTTCAGTGACAATAGTAAGCTTCCAGTCAAGAGCTGACAATGTCTGCCGTATGCGATCCAACCCACTTTTATTCTTATATGAATTTCCTTCTCGTGATAAGGGTTCCCTGTGAGTAATTGACCTGGATAAACGTATTCCTTCATGGACTCAAGAGGCTGACTGGAAATCTTGAACTCTTGTTCTCTTGGAAGTCTATTGGATATTATGTTTCTCTTCAGCATATTAATCCTCAACCCCACTCTTACACTTTCTCTGTTGAGGTCCTCAATCATTTCTTATAACTCGTTCCCAGTTTTGGTGAATAGGACAATGTCATCTGTAAACCGAAGGCTGCTGGTATATTCGCTGTTTACCCTCACTCCAAAGCCTTTCCAGTTTAATTGCTTGAATACTTCTTCTAAGCATGCAATAAATAGCATCGGAGAGATTGTCTCTCCTTGTCTGACCCCTTTCTTAATAGTTAATTTCCTGTTTTGCTTGTGGAGAATCAATCTAGCTGTGAAATCTTTGTAGATAGTTCCTAAGATATTCACCCATGACTCCTGTACTCTTTGATTGCTCAATGCTTCCATAACAACTGGTATCTATACTTAATTAAATGCATTTTCATAATCCATGAAAGCCATATAGAAAGGCTGATTGTAGACCGCAGATTTATCAAGTACCTGATTGGTGACATGGATGGGAACCATTGTAGAAGGAAGCCATCCTGAAGCCAGCCTGTTCTGTTAGTTGATTGAAATTTGAGTTTGAGTTTGAGTTTGAGTTTATTGAACTTTACATGGGGGGGGGACATATGGGGAAATGTATACAGAAACAGCTTCCTTAGTGTGAAAACTCCAATGGGACTTCGTGTCAAAAATGGATAAAAATAATACACAATAACAGAAGCCAAGTGTTCCCTAACGCTATTGGAAATTATCTTTCTGAATACTTTATACAATGCTGAAAGCAAGCTAATGGGCATATAATTATTCAGTTGTAGTGTCTCTCCTTATTGATTAGCATAACATTGGCATTGTTCCAGCTGTCTGGTACATATGAAGTCGGGAGGCAGTGCGTATAAAGTGCCGCAAGCTTCCCAAGCATAATATCGCCTTCATCTTTAATTATAATCGAATGTTATTCCAACTTCTTCTGCCGCTTTTCCCCGGGACGTGTTTGGCAAGGCGCTTCTATCGTCATCGCTATTTGTAGAAGGAGCCTCCTTGTTCTGTTCAGCACTACTTACAATGAAGGTTGCGTGGCTGCTCTTGGTACTATACAGGTCAGTATAGAATTCTTCGGCTGCTTTTACTATCAAAGCTGCTGATGACGTTACCCTGCTTACCTTTCACTGCGTATATCCTGCCCTGTCCTATGCCAAGTGTTCTTCTCACTGATTTCATACTGCCCACATTTTTTACTGCTTCCCCAATTCTTCCAACGGTTTAAATTATAATATCGCTGATTTTCTGCTTGTTTATCATCGCTAAAATGGAGCGAATTATGCGTGATCTCTTGAGTGAGACACTTTTATGCTTTCTCCTTTATTCATTAGGTCCTTTGATATTTAGGAGAGCTTGCCTACTTGTTGCCTTGGTGCCTATCCTCCCACTTCAACTGCTGCTTCTGAAATCAACTTAGTTAAGGTTTCATTCATTACCTCTATGTAATTTTCATCTCTCTGTTCTAAAGGTGCATATTTGTTTGCAAGCACCAGCCTGAATTTGTTTGTTTTGCCCCTAATGCGTTTAGATTGTCCTGTTTCTTGATCACTAATCTTGCTTTTTCTCTCTTCAAATTGAAGACACCCTTAGAGCTCACTAACCTATGGTTGCTGCTTCTTGCCCCGCCAAACACTTCTGCATCCTGCACTATACTGGGAACGACAGAGTATGAAATTTATTACATTTCTTGTTTCTCGATTAGGGGTTCTCCAGGCCCAATTAATGTTGTTGCGTTTCTTCTAAAAGTGGTTCCTTATTCGTTGTTTATTTCCTTCCGCGAATTCTACCAACACATCTCCTCTACTGTTCATAGAAACGATGCCGTAGCTACCGTTTTCTGGTTTCCCAGCCCTGTATAAGCATCACGAGTTCTTCTATCGTCACAAAGGCCAATATTATCCCAGACAAGCCTGATAATTCTTCAACGAATTATCATCCTCACTCGGGAGGGTTCGTGTGTTGACTGTTGCCAGGTTCAGTTTCCACTGGCGCACTGTCCGGATCCAGAGATACTTAGCAACACCTGCCGTGTCGCGGGTCTGACCACCACCTTGTTCAGGTGCTCCACAACCGCTGAGGATTTAGGGCCACGGGTTAATTTTAAGAGTAATGAGAGAGGCAGTGGCCGAATACTGCACCAGGACGGCCAATAATGTTCTGGTGAAGGAGTGCTACACGGAATGATTCCGTCCAAACTCGCATTTAACGCGCTCTGCAAAAACTGTGTGAATGAGCGCGGTTCGCGTCTCTGTGGTCATTAACTTAGCGCATTATGCCGGCTGGCGCCAACGACTGTTTTAACCATGTCGAGGCTGTCATTCATTCAAGTTGAGTGCTGACTGGTAAAGATCAGAGGCTGGCATGAGCATACCGCCGAAAAAACACGCATTTTGTGTGTATGCTGTACTAGCATATTGAATAAAATTTACGCGCACTAACTAACCTCCTCAAAAAGGCTGAGAAGCTAATTATTTGTGCAAGACGATTACGCTCTTTGGCTAGGGGAGGAACTATTCTCCACACAGTAAACGTTTTGCATTTTTAAGGGTACTAAAATTATGGCTACGATATAAAAACCGGCAGATCTCACGCCTTATGGGAATCGATGTAATGCGAAGCAGTGTGCGGAGAGCCTACGAAGTTATCGAAATGACCATGAAAGCACCAAGACGTAGGGGGCTGTTTCATGACCTACATGAGACGCATGCCATGACATTCATGTCATGACGTATCATTTATGTTCGTCGTACACTTTTGTCATGCTATGCCAATTATGGTGCATACCAAGACGTAGGCGGCGGTTTCATGACCTACATAACACGGATGTCATGACATTCATGCATTGACCTATCATTTATGTTCATCGACGCCGTTGTCATACTACACTAATTTTTGTACGTACCAAGTTAATGAAACGACCATGAGAGCACCAAGACGTAGGCGGCTGTTTCATGACATGCATGTCATGACGGATCATTTATGTTCGTCATGCACTCTTGTCATACTGTGCCAGTTATGGTGCATATTGAGTTAACGAAATGGCCATGAGAGCACCAAGACGTAGGTGGCTGGATAGATAGAAAGGTATTATCAAAGTGGCAAATGTTCGTCAAGAAATGCTTCCGACTTAAAAAAATATAAGCAGCTATAATGGTGGTAAATGGGTGTTGAGTAACTTTTGAGCCTGTTATAGAAAGAGTGTTTGTATACCTGTAGGCGTACACCAGTCGAACCTTACCACCGTAATGAGAACTGCATTTTAACTTTAAGCCCATGCTTGACCTTAACTGAGTGACGCCTAAAGGGCATTTTAACAGCTTAGGCACATGGCTAGAAAGTGCGAAACACTTGCAGCATATGGAAGTGCTACTCAACATCTTACTAGACCACGGGTAGGTTAACACGAAAGCCATTATCACTGCACGTCCACAAAGAGGAAAAACAAAATAAACAAATACCACGTGCACTTGGGGATGAAAATGCGCAGTGTAAGATGGGGATGAGATATAACACTCGAACACTCTTGTGAGGCGCTGAATAAGGTCACTGGACACCGTTTATACAGGACAGTGATGAAGCACTGGGGGAGTGCACCTTTGTTTAACCGGGACAAAGAAACAACTCGGCGACGGGAAGGAAAGGAGTCATTCGCTGCAGCCGGGTCCGCTGGTGCGCCAGGAAGGAAAGAAAGAAATAAAAGAAAGAAAGCAAGGAAAGACGGGAACACACGCCCCGTACGTATAGTGTCGCTGCTGCTGGGGACACAACATGCGCTGATGAATGCAAGGGCTCATAATGTATAGGCGACAAAATCATGCCCTGGGCTAACGAGAGAATCGGCTCCGGTGACGCACAACAATGGCCTGTCTGAGCGGTACGCACAAGGGTTACGCAGCGAGTAGTCAGTGCCACGCGTAAATTGGGGAGGGTCGGAGTTGGTGTGCCTATATGGAGGGCGTATTTGTGTGTGCGCGGGAGCCCGGCCTTCTTCAAGGCCGGGTATTCTGCTTATTTTGTTCGTGACCAGCGTACCTGACCGCCTGTCGTCCCGCCGTGGTTGCTCAGTGGCTATGGTGTTGGGATGCTGAGCACGAGGTCGCGGGATCGTATCCCGGCCGCGGCGACCGCATTTCGATGGGGGCGAAATGCGAAAACACCCGTGTGCTTAGATTTAGGTGCACGTTAAAGAACCACAGGTGGTCAAAATTTCCGGAGTCCTCCACTACGGCGTGCCTCATAATCAGAAAGTGGTTTTGGCACGTAAAACCCCAAATATTATTATTATTATTATTATTATTATTATTATTATTATTATTATTACTGACCGGCTGTTGGAACCTATTGTAGTGCTACAGCAGTGGACGCGTTTTGTGACAGCATCGTTGGCCCACTTCGTGGCGTGGCCGCTCTCGCGTGAACAGGGACCTTCGAGCAAGAAGCGTGGAGACTCCTGGCAAAATGAGGATCAACGATAACGCTTACTATCCTTTCGGCCTTCCTATACGCAACTACCTGTCCCTCGCTGCACAAAGGGTAGAAGGACATTGGCTTGCGTTTAAATGCCACTTAAGGTACATTTTCCCGTAAATATAGTGAGACCTTTGTCGGTGAACGTACGAAGATGTTAAAGAATCCACTTTTTAAATTCTTGCGCGCACTTGTGGCCGTGTTACGCTCAAAGCCCACATACATATGTCACGTGGTTAGAGCAAAATATTAGCCACCTATGGTAGTGTTGCGTTGATAGTGGCGAGCTTGACCTGAATTAGATTGAAAAACGTAGGGCTCAACACTCCTCCTTGAAGGACACCACGCATGGGAAGGTGCCTAGCTATGGGACCATTCTCAGTAAAAAACGAAGATAGATCTCCTCAAGAGATAGCTTCTAGCCTCTCGAAACACGTCGCCTCCAATTTCAGCACTGTTAAGAGCTTCGAGAATGTGTTCATGGGCTGCTGGGTTACGTTGTAATAAGGCACTTTTCGCGTCTAAGGGCACTGCCACCAAGACATGCTTCACAAATTTTTGCAGTTATACTGGACTTGCTTTTTGCGCCGTAGAGACGCTTCAGCTAATTCGATGACTGTCGCGTCCAGTATGTAATTATATGCAAAAGACCATAAACAAGCTTTCCTACAGAGCTAACTTTCTCTGACCAAAATGGCCGCGTTCTTGCTAGTAGCAAACTTTGTGCTGATAAAAACGTTTTGAAATTTTCGACGGTGTGACGAACCAACGATGACAGGAATGATGTCGGTGACCCACATACCGATAACTCAAGTGCAATTCTAGCCCGAGGTCCGCCATCATGGTTGAGTCATGGAAGGCGTGTGGAGAGGCACACTTGCAGGTTTTCCATATCGTATATTGCATGAGCACAGCCTGCCTGAGGAGGCAGCGCTGGGTTTCGTAACGAAGACAAAATAACAGCTGGCGCTCTGTAATCTGCTCGCATCCCCAGCAGCTGTACATTAGTCTTGCTGTTTACGCCGGCTTAGTAATAGAATGAATCAATAAGCGCTTGAAATAGCAGCCGTATCATAGAAGAAAACAAGCATCCTTCAGATTTCATCTCCAAAGTTGCGCAACTCTGCCGTGCCTCTCATAGCGAGCGTCGCCGATTCGTGACGCAACAAAGTGTACGAGTTCTAGCTCGGAGGACAAAGGTTGAGATCATGTAGGTGGCCATGAGCGGCTATGTATACTTCCGCCTTTGTTCGGCACACTGGTGGCACTTGGAGAGAAACCAAGCCAGGGGTGGGCAGTTTAGTGTGAGACCACGTACGGTCTCAGCCTTGACAATCGATGTCTTGTTTACAATTTAATATGCACGCGAGAAGCTGGCGGAGAAGTGCACGCATATAATTATATGCGTGGACATATGCCAGCCTTAATTTTTCTTTTGCCTAACCTTGGCACTTGCTTTCCCCTGCTGCGACGCTAATCGGGCGAATCGTTATGCACAACTGATCAACGTGCGGACCTTGATATGGGTGCCTCCATTTGGTCAAAAGGAGATGTCTGATCCTCCTTCAAGCTGCTCATGCCCATAATGTCAGATAATAATAGCCACGTGCGTCGTGCGGCCACAATTAGCTGGCTTTTGTTAACTGAGGGTCTCTTAGAGTTCAGAGGAAAACTTCAGTTAAATGCGTGATAATGAACGAGTGGGCTTTTTCTGGCTGCGCATGTCGTTTATTTTTAAAGTTTTTCTGGCTCAAAGGAGGCGGTTAAATTTTGCAATATCTTTAAATAGAACGTGGAGATATGGCCACGATACTTCTTGAAAAATTGAAAAAATAGTACATTCTATTATGAAAATTTCGAGCTGGTGGGCTTGTAGCTTTCTATTAAAAAAAAAGCAGGATGCCAAAGTTCTATAAACTACACGCAACTCAGCCAAAAGTTGACAATATTGATGCGTTATAGCATCGTCAATCGCCAGTTACCAATCGTCATCTCTTAAAACTGAGATAACCGACGCAACCCCATCGCAATGCGCAAATTTTGACCCCTTTGCACGTTTGAAGAAATATATAGCTATAAAGTATAGATGTATGCTTTCTTTACGAAGTCCAAGAGCTATTGGCACGCGTTGTGCCAGCATTGGCAGAACGCGTGTCGTGCCAATGAATCTTTTAGTTATGAGTCAGCGCTTTGTTTGCGTATGAGTCGTTCGTTGTTTTGTGTTCCGTCCTTGTGTGCAACGTGAGTAGTAGATCGCACATCACCAACTCACCCAAGCCACCACCCTATCTGGCAAAGCTGAATTTGCTTTTGTTTTCAAATAAGACTTAACTCTTCGTTTATTACGAGTCGCTGAGTAGCTATCAAAGTTTTTCTGCCTAGATCAACAAGGTGGCCTGAATTTTAAGAAAATAGCTGTCATCCTATTGACTGCCTTGAGCATTGCATGAGAAGGAATGATTTCATCGCAAAGAAAACTTCGGAGTTGGCTAAAATTTAACCTTGGGTTGGGGATTGACCCTGAGACCAGCACCTGATCATTGAAGTTGCCGTCCTAACGTGTGAGAGGCAGGAACGCGAAGCCGAATTACTTGACAACACGAGGCAACGCGTAGCATTGCTAATGATAAAAACGAGTCGCTCCTCCTTGGGCATTTCGCCAGAATGAATTTTCTTGGGCTCTAAAACACCACTGCCCTCCCTACACTGTTCGCATTTTTGGGATGCGCCAACCTTTCTTAGAGAATGTAATTAATAAAACCCGTCAATAAGTACGCGTATCCAAATCAAAGATCCATAAAAAAACATAGCACCGTATGCCACATATCCAGAATCCCATCATACAAATATAACGCCACGGTGGCAATACAAAATAGGATCCCGTAAAAGACTAGCGCACTCGCAAAAATCTTATCGTATGACACTGTGGTAATAGAGTATACGGTATTAAAGCGAAGCCTTGCAGGTGAACCCTCCAGGTCGTTGCTGACCGCGACTTCCGCTGCTGCCGTCGTCGCTGTTGTCTTGACGAACAGCTCACATGAAAGACAGCGCTCACACTATTACGAATGGTATATGTAGCTACATTTCTACGACCCCGTACCGCAGTGAAACGCAGCAATTACGCAGTGAAACAACAGACGCCGCCCAAACATTTTCAGTGCAACAAGTAGGCTCCGTCAAGCGCGTATTGCCTTCACTAAAGCTTTATATGCCTTTTTTTTCGCCGCACTTTTGCTCGGCTTCTGGCCGAGTGACGTGATCTGGTCCACGACATGGTGCCACAGTAAACTGGGCTGATCCTGGAGAAGGCGTGATGAAAAGTGGGCCAATCCCGGAGACGGTGTAAATCGGTGGTTACGTCGTACACACGTGTCTCGGGGGTGGGGGGGGGGGGGCGATTTCCTCGTACAGCTGATTTTTAATGCAGGCACGAAATCTCTATGCTGCGGTATGCGTTGCAGATGATTGATAGAGCAGCTTTAGTGCATTTATTTGACAAGTTCGCGAAAGCTTCTCTTGACACTAATTTGGATATGTTTCTTCAATCTGCACAATTCTTAATTGGGTATTTCTTGAAAGAGATTGGAAAGGACACAAAGTGTGTTTGCATAAGACAGCTAGCGGTGCGACATGTAAGAACATTATTATAAAGCACCGGTTAGCCGCCATCTCTGCCAGCTTGTTGTCTTGGGGAAGGACCCCGGCTGTTCACATCTTTTGTTATGTGATACCTGATGCGACAGGTTTATGCACCAAATTCAGGGCGAATTTCTTATGTCAGTTTCCCGACTGAACTGCTCCTGTAGGCTTGAAAAAAGAAAAGAGTTACGTGTAATTATTTTCTGACGGGGCGCTCCCGTAGACGGTTAAGGAAGAAAATATCTACCTATAACGCATAAATTAGCTTTATTTGGTATAAGCATAAACAGCATTTGCGTATTTCATAATGAATGTGCCATGCAGAAATGCATTCTTTGGTGCACTGTTGAACTTACATAAATAAAATTCACTGTACTTGGAAGCAACTGTGAATGTCAATAACTGATCAGAGCAAAGCTACGGTACAGGTCCTCCTTCTTATTAAAATAGAGAAAAAGAAATGAAAACGTGAAGTTTACAATGCATACTGCAGCGAAAAAATTTAGATGCATATTTTATAAAATTTGTAGCATTCAAAGTAGTCATTTTTCTAGCGGGCCGAGAGCTTGCAATTATATTGGAGAAGAAAAGTTTGCAAAGTTCATGCGCCGATATATCATTTACACGTACTTTGTGTTACTGTGCGGAGTGTGGCAGCTTTCTATCCTTCGTAGTTAACTTATTTGAGTGCTAACCTGCCGACGCCGTTTTTAAGAATATTAACTACTTTTGTAAATATTTTTAGTATTCCGAAGAGCCTATGATACATCACTGCATTTCTGTATGTTCACTGACAAGAAAAACAAACTAAAGAAAATTGCTTTTGCCCTTTCATATGCACCAGAGAAACTAGTCTTGCTTCTTTTAATGCATCTTCCAGTTAAGCATTAGAGTGGGGCGCATTATCACTCTATTGCCATTTCAATATATCGCCTTCCAGCCGCACAACATCGAGTACTTTAGCATATTGTGATGCACCTATCAGGTTGACCTCTTCCATGATAAAGTGCGCTCAGCTCCGTGCATTATCGCCGCGTTGTGAGATAACGCACGTCGACTGAGAGTATCCACCGTCTGTTTTTCTCCTTTCCTCTGGTGGAAACAGTGGTCCACCATGTCGCTGCCAAGGTTTCGCTGCGACGCCACAACGGCTTACGAGCGGCTCTCGCAAGAGGAAGACAAGCCAGTGACTCCGGCGCCCAAGTATATATTCTCGAACTCGATGGTTCGGAGTCATGTCTTAGCTGATTCGGGACTAGCTCGAGATATTGACTTTGATGAGAAGCTCGAAGTGTTAGCCTGACTGGCGACCACAGGATGCTACAACGGGTGTCATATGAGCGACATAATATATATACACTGTGATTGCACAACCACGCATACATGCAAACAGCACACACACGCAAGAACGCTTACATACATTTCGAAAGCCATTGGCAACATCTCATCAATGTGTCTAGTTGTCAAGAATACTAGATGTGCTTTCGAAACGCGCATGCGGGTCTTCACCACGCACCGAAAATGTACCGAAGCTCTAATGTGCAGTGGCAGTGGAAGTGTAGTGTGGCCATCAGGGATTATCGGTATGTGAAGTAGTAATGCCGTTGACAGCATTATTGAAAACATGTTACAAAATTTCAGGAACGTCACACACAACACGCCTATCAGTCTTAATTTCCACTGAATTTTGCACTCAAAAGCTTTTCGTGGAGCCTCAACTGACAAAAAGAAGCTTCACCGCATAAGGATAAACTTGGGGTACACAAATCCTGGCTCGACGCGTTTCCAGCCATGCACCATGGTGCAGTGTGGCATAGTGTGATTATACTTGTCAGAGTGAGTTTTTACATGAATTGTTTTCAGTTTCGTTCATAGACGCGTTGTGAGCTAACGCATTTCGAAAGCACTTATAGTATTCTTGACAGCTAGAGGCACTGATCAGATAATGGGAATAATTCAGGGAGTCGGATAGAAAGGCTTTTTTTGTTCTGGTTCGGGTTTCGTTCCGCTGAAAAAAGTTCCGTTCCGTTTCTGCTCCGGAACGAAAAAAAAAATGATCCGTAATGGTTCAAAACATTTTCGGTTGGCGTGAAAACGTTTTCGGGTAACAAAGCGTTGTACCTGCAGAAAACGAAACGATAAGCTCTTCAGCGCGCAAGCCCTGGGTCTTGCTACGATGCCGATCTGCTGTTGTAGCGAGCGGCAGGCTTTAGTGGAACGCTCGACCAGCTATCAATCGCACTATCCCTACCTGAGACACGCTAATTCCGACGTTGCCTGACATCGGTTTTTTTCAGATTGTCGACTTTCCCCTTTAACTGAAAACTAAAAAAAAAATATTTCGGTTTGTCTCCGAAACAAAATAATAAATAACGTTTCGGTTACGTTTCGTTCCGGTCAAAATACCGTTGCTTTTCGTTCCGTTCAGACGCACTGCTGTGAATAGCTTTCGAATGTATGTAAGCGTTCTTGCATGTGTGTGCACGTGTTAGGTGTTAAGTTCAGATACAATCGGTGATTCCAAGTACATTACTTAGCACACTCTCTTGGGCATTCAATTTCTGGCTATCGTTGGTTAAGCGCCATCGATTGTTGATATGCTTAAGTGTGGTTTCTTGATCGGTTTCATAATAGATACGCATGAAAGTGTCATACGTTAGAAGGCATTATCGTTGAAAACACTCTCTGTGCTTTGTTTTCCGCAAGTAGCTCTTAACAGTAAATTATAAAAGGTAACGAGAGAGTATGAAGTGCTGTATTGACTAAACATTTGCAGTGAATACGCTGAAGTTGCCGTGAAGTTTTTCTGATCTAATCGCATGAAGTTAATCTCTTCGGCTTCGACATCCTTGTTACTTTCCACCTTGGAGTTGATTTGTCATCGTAGATTTGCTTTGTAAGTTGGAGCAGTGAGTAAAATGCTCAAGGAAAACAAACAAAAGCAAAGAGGGAATATGTCGACAACTACGACGATTTCTTCGAATGGCTGCCAATATCTTGCGCATAAAGATGTTACACGAGCAGGAACAGACTGCTGCTTTGTCAGTCAGTGATAACACTGCTTCATGTTCTAAATTCAATACGTTTAAAATATTGACTATTAATCTGTTTTTTTTTACCACGGCCCTTGATTTGCACAACCAAGGCGCGCGACCATGTATACGTAACCATCCTAGAAAATAGCGGTAGTTACACTTACACGCTGGTGATAATCTCGACTACTGCTAAAATAAACTGAAAAAAGATGTAATCTTTCAATAATTTGACATTTATTTTTTACTTCAACATACTGCAGGCCAATGTGGTGGCCCAAGGAGGTGTGGGTTACATCCAACATAAATGTACATAGCAACAGACAACAAAAAGCAAGCAAGAAAGCAGCATATACTAACACTAAAGAGAAAACTTTTTCTATAGAGTTGCTATTAAGCGTTGCTCTTATAATTTGCTAAATGATCGCTCTTATATCACTATTGCCAGAAAACAGCACTCTAGCGCTTATAGTTAAAATATATTTCAATATCAAACATGCTTTATCAATTGCAATGTCGCTTGTTATAGATAACAAGATCCTGACCCTTCCTCCTCTATATTCTTTCGTGCAGTACTGCTTTAGCCACGAGGCCAATTCTATTGTGCTGCCTTTTGCTGGTGGTCGTGGCCGTGGTGAGCGCAACCAGTGTGCTGGTGACACTCTATGCCAAGGACAGCCTACGCATCAAGTGCCTTCCCGGTTCCGTCCACGTCGAGGTCACCCCTTCGGCGTCAGCCCTTGGTAATTTCAGCACATGGGCCGTGTCTACCGACGCCGCACCATGCACGTCGGTCGCCAGGTAAGAAATGAACTGAAGTTAGCTCAGCCGATCAAGCTGGGACTTTTTCTTGGCCCAAACTTCTTGCGTAGATTCTGCAGCATTGACTGCTACGTGTGAAACGGAGTAAACCTGTTTGAATGGCTTTAATGGCTCCGCGTCGCCTCAGACCATACATCGATGGATGGAAGTTCCATTTGTACGCTGATCATGATGCACTAATCCATCTTCTGAATATGTCGGAGCCCAGAGGGAAGCTGGCCCGTTCGATCAATGAACTCCAGCAAATACGACTTTGAGATCTTCCACCGGGAAGGTGAAATCGGCACCTTACAGATGCCGATTCCCGGTCACGGCTGGCAGTTGAAGTCCCTCGTATAATGCTCAACTTAAAGAAATTATGACAATGATGTGAATGCCTGCACTTCGAGGATGGAAGATTCGATGTACCAGCGATGCTGATACCAAAAGTGCTTCACTTATATCATGACAGCCCTGAGCCTGGTGGCCATGATGGCTTCTAGTGGACGTATAACAAACTTCTTCATATGCGTCCATAAAAAAAACATGAAAAAGGACATAGAACACTATGTCAAATCGTGTCAAGTTAACAAGGCAAAATACCGGCCATGACCCTGTGAACTCCTCTTGCCACACCCTTTGGACAAAACCTTTGATGCCGTGCACATAGACCTTGCCGAACGGAAGAATAAGAGGGCTGGAGTTCGCAAGACGCAGTCTTTTCTGGTTGCAATTGCTCAGTGCACAATAATTCTAGGAGCGCGTCCTGGATTAGAAGACAATAACAGAGTTATGGCCCTACTTGATCGTGTTTCCACTGCTGAAAGTTGTGATATCCCACAGTGAAGCCGTATTTCTAAACAAAAAGCTTCAGCAGTTGAGCAGATGGCCGTGGGGTTGTATTAAGAAATTATGCTTCGTATCGCCTGCAAATACAATGGCGGGGGAAGAGTGATTCGTGGCCTTCAGTAGTTCATCACCATGTGCCCAGCGTTTAAAGGCGGTCGCAGATGCTGTCTAGAAGCGGCTGTGGCTCACCATAGCAATGTGCATAATACTGGTTCAGATTGCAGCCCACATTTTGCTTCTGATGGTGAAGTACGGACGCTACCAGCTGACAAAGAACTTGGAACTGAAGACGAAATGCGCTTGTTGGAGTGCCTTGAAAGCAGCGACGAAGAGCAACCCAAATATCAAAATGTGATGAAGACCGAATTTTTTGACAAGCGGCACCAAGTACCCCTCGTTGACATTGCACTGATTGAGCTTGTACATAAGGAGTTGCTGGGCAGTGGTGCAAGAACTCTTGGCTCTTCCAAAGTCGCGAAAATGTTGCTGCAACAATGTGTGCTTTAAACTATCGGGTCCCTCAATAACGGACAACTAAAATTCACCGCCACAGGCAATGTCTCCGCTATTACCTCAGGAAATTTGAAGGAAAATGGGGGGGGGGGAATGTAAAGGGACGAGACAGAAGATGACGCAAGCTGATAGATTTGACAAGTCGAGGGCGAAGGAATGAATTAAAAGTAATGGCGACCGTATGACTAATTATTCGTCGTGTCGTTACAATGAATACCTCCTATTCCCACTTTCCAGAACTGCGAATAACATTCCCTATGGTATCCTCGTCCTCGGCTTCATTATCTGATTGGTCGATTTAATTATTTCCACCAATGTGGTAGTGAGTAACAAAAATCAGGCCCCGAACTCCTCTTCTCGTTCATTGCAAAGCGAGGGTCTTGCATCTCGCATGTTTGCTGTCTTTAAGTAGCATACGAAGGCTTATTGGTATGTTGCCAGCTGCAGTTGAAATTCCCTTTTTACGCGACGCCATCGTTCAAATAGGGTGTTTCACATCTGCCGCCATCGCTTTGAGGGGCGCTCGCTAACACTGCGCGGGTTAAGTACTGTAGACTTATACAAATGCCCAAAAATGGCGATGCTGAAACGCGCGCCTGCGTAGACCAAATGGTAATGCACCGCACATGTAATGCGGAGGTTGAGAGTTCGGATCCCACCTGTTGGTAGTGTAGTTTTTTTCATCCACTTTCACTTCCCTTAAGCGTATCATTTCTACACTTGAATTAAAGACTACAAATGAATACCCTATGCTTTCCTCGGCTTCCTTGTCTGTTGGCTTCATGTCGCTGTGCATAGCAAAAAATCGGGCCCTTCAGTTTTATTCCATTCTTAAGTATTCTGATGATCATAGTGATTATGGTGGGCAAGGTCATTTACTTTTTTTTTGCGGAGACGCAAAGAAACAACGGTCATCAGGCAGAGCTAGGCCCTCGCTTCTGAACACTGTGTAATGCTTCTTCTTCAGGCGTATCTTCCGCAAAGGCGGCAAGACCGTGGACGCCGCCATTGCCACCCTGCTGTGCATGGGTGTCGTCATCCCTCACTCTATGGGCATCGGAGGGGGCTTTATAGCGACCGTCTACTCACGGTACGTGATGTTTTGTATACTGTCCTCGATTAGTTTATGTATTATTCTGTTTCAGAGGTGACGCTAACACACTTAGTAGTGCTACCGCATAACACTCAGCTGCAGGCGCGGCTTTAAGCGTAACTTGCGAATGGGAGCACGATAACCTTAAGGCTTCTTTTGGGTATCGGAGATTACCTTTGCATTGTGTCAAAATCGCAAAGAAGCAGAGAAGTTCATTTGCTTCTTTCACCGAGACTGTCCTTAGCCTGCAGTTTTCGATATACTATTTCATGCATTTCAGTCAAGCCCATAAGGCGCAATAGAGTTAATCATTGTAGAAAAAATTACTTCCTAACTGGCTGTATCAAAGCCATAGACGCAAAGTATTCTCAAATTCTTTATTGGTTTATTTTTAAATATTCTTAAGATGCTTGTAGAAATAAATAAAGTAAATACGCAAAACGGCGAGAGAAATCGGACGCTGGGTTGTCTCGGGACCACCGTAAGTGTCAAACAGTATTGCGAATACGTGAACGAAGAGATGAGCAATGGCACAAACTGCAAAAAGTATCTGCAGGCTAGCCCTTGAAAGCTAACTCAGCCGTATTCTATGACGTTATCTCACACAATGAAGTCATAGAAAAGAAATAACAATATTTATTTATTATTGCTATTTTTTTCACTAAGGCCCAAGAAAGAAGCACAAGTCCTCGTCGCCCGAGAAGTGGCTCCTGCAGGTGCCACGAGCGACATGTTCGTGAACAACAAGAAAGGAAGCCTATTTGGTGAGGCCACCTTGTCTTTGTCGGTGATGTTCAGTTACGACAGGGCAACGATACTACTCAGATCAGAGTTAGTAATACATACATATAGCATGCAGATGAACGGTAAGGATTTTCTTGACAGAGAGCAACCCGCAGTGTTCGCCGAGTCACTATGGCACCCTGCTGCGGATAATTTGCCATGAGCATGAATTCCGGTGGTGGAAGCTACACGGCAAGGTTGCAGAATAGAGAAAGCCTGTGTATAGAAATTGCGGTTGCATCGAAGAAAAGAACAGGCTCAAAACTGACCGCGTCCCTCGCAAGATACGGTCCAGCTTTGTGAGGTTAAACTTCACAGTTTTCTTTCACACAAAGGAAGAGCTTTGTTTCAAACAGCCTGATTTGTCCAGTTGCTCCGCCCTTAAAGGAAAGAGAGAAAATAAGGGAAAAAAATAAATATAATGTGCTCCATTCGACAAGCGGTGCTTCAGCCAATGGCATTTGGCCATTGTGGGCTGGGCGATTGCGGAATAAGGTGTAGTAGTAGTGCACTGGCACTTACGTCAGAACTGATGGGGCAGGATTCATAACGGTTGCGCTATCCACTGTAATAAATTTCCTTCCGTGGGAATAAAGAGGCTTTGTAAGCTCCCTGTCAAACAAGTGGCAAGAAAAAGTCGTTTAAACGACGAGTGGTTTGGCGAATACAACTTAGGCGTGAAACAAGAAATGTACAAAAAAAGAACAACATGGCATTGTGCTTTCCTGCCTTTATTTCAGTGGAGCCGTGTAGTGACTTATACATGCAAACAAGACCAAAGGGGCATAAACACAACTAGCACGCATGATAGCCTTTTCACCGATCCGTGCTTTGGTTGCAAAAATAACTTGTTTGCCATGCGATAGCCCCTCCGCACAAGGGTTATGGTTCATAGCGTACGATGGAGAGGAACAAAACTGATAATGAAAAACAGTAATATAACTGTGCGGAAATGAAGGAAGAAAAGAAAAAAAAAAACTGGTCTCAGCCATGATATTCAAGCATGAATTTATTTGTTCAACTCGATCTCAGAAGAGCTACACATAAATGCAGTTCTCAAGTTACTTATCCGCCGGATTGCTAGCTATGTTCTTGCTACGCAAGCTATGCTGTAATCCCACGGTTCAACAAGCTATCGGCCAACAAGATTTCAAACGGTACTTCAAGTGATTTCTTGCATGCAGGGTGCAAAGAGAAGGTTTTCAACTGGCGACGACCGCTAGAGTGGCACATTCATAGTCCCCGCCGTCCCGAGTGACAGGTGTTCATCGTACGTGCAGGGGGTCTAGCTGTGGCCGTGCCCGGAGAACTTCGGGGATACCAGGCGCTGCACCGGCACCTTAATGGCTCTCTGCCGTGGAAGGAGCTGTTTAGGGATGCCATTCGGCTCGCGAGGGACGGCTTCCCCATGGGCGCACATCTGGCTAACGCGCTGCGGGAGCATCGAAACGTCGACCCTGCCTTGGAAGAAAACGTCAAGTAGGTTTGGCGCCCAAGTATTGTGCACGCCAGCAGGGGCCTGAACGCAAACGAAGTTCCGTCTCCCTGTGCTCCTATTCTGCCTTCTTAAGGTTGGAATTTAGACGCGGTTTTGGTGAGCATGTTTTCGCGCAGGGTTTACAAGTTGTTGAACGTGTGCCGCAGCTGTGAACTCCCTGAGTTATATAAAGTAAACACTACGCAAGAAAGAAAGAGACCCATCCACATGCACAGGAGGATAATAATCAGTGCATTCTTCTGAATTCTGAGCAGGTAAAAAAAAAACTGTACACGAGAAGAAAGACGGGCAAGGGAAAGTGCTGCATTGTGTTTTTCATTATTCACTATCTTTTTCTGTTTAAATATAGTATTTCTGTTTATTGTTTCGAGAGCGCTCACTGACAATTGTCGCAACAAATACAATGACCTTTCGTAATTTTCGGAACAACTCTAATTTGGTTTAGTCAGCATAAATTTATTGTGGTTTCTTAGACAGAAAGCAAGAGCTTTAAAGAGGACATACAATTGCACTACAGTCGCGGGTGAACGTATTTGTTGGAAAGCACAAAAATAAATTATACTGGACAAGAGATCTATGCATATCTCGCGTTTCAAAGCCGGATTGGTGTATATCAAAACATGACACTGTTTTTGTTGCAAATACAAGGCATTACTGTACGCCCGGAAACGTGATCGTATATATTATTTGACATGGGTCGCATCGCTGTATTGTCGTTAATTTTTCCTTCTGAAAAAAAAAAAGGTTCTTCATGTAAGCCTTTATTTATTTGTACTTAATGGCACTAATGCACTGGTCGATCCCTGGAAACTTTTTTTTTATGTAGCATTCATTTTGCGGGGGTTCGAGATGTAGGGCAAGCTGAATCAACTTGCCGAAGACGAAGTATTGATTTACCCTTAAAGCGGCATTTATCGTGGGCATACGCGTTACAAAGACATAACCATCTGATGCAACGCTGTAGCCTCTGTTCAAGTCGGTAAGGACTTAGCGATGTAACTGCTCAAGCACAGCGACGTTACTGTGAGCAATAAAAACAAGATGCTACTGCATTAGAGTTCACTGTGGTCCCTGCTGCAACGCTGTGTCCTCCTGGACCAGGATAATTTTGGGATATCATATTAATATGGGATTCCTTTTTGTTCTTTGTGAATGTCCAGAGTGGCTGAATGCCCACGCTATCACCGAAATCAGCCAGGCCTGCATTATACCGGCCCTGCGTTGGCAACCGTTACAGACCTGTCTCTTGCAATGGCGGCGGATCCTACAATTACGTGCATAAGATGAATTTCTTCGTTCTGCTTTTTAACAATAAAAAAGAGCCACAGCACTGGTACTGAAATATGCTCTTCAATCTTCAGGACTCACATGCGATAACGTACGCTCGCTTGAAGTGCCCGTCAGAGATGACAATTATCTTGGTCTTGGTCTCAGGAAAGCCTTCACGGATCCCGAGACGGGAGAGTTGCTGGCCGAAGGCGAGCTTGTGACACTCAAGGACCTGGCTACCACGCTGGAGCAGATAGCCGAGTACGGACCCGACTACTTTTACGAAGGAGAGTTAGCCGAGAATCTTGTCAGAGAAGTCCAAGATAATGGCAAGTGCGCATCTTCCACTATTTGAGCTATGATTAACGAATTATGTCCTTTACATACACACCGAAGGAGAGGTTAGCGTGTGGTTTGCAGGATTAAAAAAAAAAACGTGATGTTGTGGCACTATATATACAGGATCTTTAAAGGTTGTCTGTGGCAGATTGCTCAATTGAAGTTCGTGAGGGGGTCTGCTTGAAGCGGCGGACAGTACTTGCGCAAGAAGTTGAAACGCAAGATCGACTAATTAACAAAACTTCACCAATTATCTTTTTAACTGAATAACTTATGTCCCATATTGCAATTTAAAAATTCGAGCCGTAGAGATCTACTTGGAATGAATTCTCAGGGTGAAACCAGTGTTCGAAATATTAATTCCCGAACATTGCGGAGATATGCAATGGCGTCCCAGTTAATTTGTTAACAACACGTCGTTTTATGCATTCAATTACAAAAGTAACTGTAGCACCAATGCATTTCTCCGCTAACTTTTCGAATTGATATTTCGAAACCGGTGTCGCTTTCAGAATTTGTTCCAAGTGGATCCGCCTTGGGAATTACATCGTTAGAATTTGTAAATTGCAATATGGGTCATAAGAGGATTAGCTAAGAAGCTAATTAGCGCATTTTTGTTAAGTATTCTATTTCACATTTCAATTTTTGTGAAAGTAGTGTTCGCCGCTTCGAGTATAACACTTCATGAACTAGAATTGAGCTATCTGGCACAGGCAACTTTCAAAAAATGTTTGAAAGTGTTCGCCAAAACACCCTGTATATACAAACTTACGACAGGCGTGATCGACAACAGAGGGAGGCGTGCAGAGCAGTGATGACGTGCTGCCGTGGCTATAACGAACATGGCTGTAACGTATGAAACTATTGGGCTGGAGGAGAATGCAGCACTTCTTGCGCTTATTGCTCATCTCTGCGTAACTTCTACATTTATACGCGGCGCTCGCAAGGTGCAAACTACTCGCAATCAAATCCGTATGCTGCACGCAGCCACTTTACTCAGTCACCCAGTAACAGAGCAGGCGATGTGTCAAGCACACTAGGAAGCTAAGCATGGCTGACTCCTCCCCCTCCTCCCTCTATGTGCTTGTGTGTGGTGTGTGCGCGTGCGTGCGTCTGAATGCGTATTTGAGCCCGCGATGAGCACAAGGAAAAGGTGAGACCTACAAGACGTGCGGCGGCTGGTGCTCTGCATTTTTCAGAAGTGGTAGGAGGAAAAATACCTCGTTTATCTCATGTCGGATGTTCGTGACTCCTTTTTTTTGCGCAGATTAATCATGCGGCGCAAACCCATCCGGCAGGCCCGCGCTCGTGGTAACACATGAAAAACGCTCGCGCTTACTCGAAGAAAGCGCTCACTGCCATTACCGAGAAAAATGGGCGTTGACCCAAGCCATTGTCAGAAGGAATGAAGTGCAGGTGCTGCGAAATCATGGCTTCGTCGAGTTGTAGCATTGCGATTATCGTGGATAGAGAACATTGGAGGATCAATAGAAGACATTATTTTTTTGTCGGAAAATTCTGAACTGTGATGATGTATTGCAGCGCCGACTGGGCACCTCAGAGTCAACTAGCGCAGCAATGTGGGCTTCTAGGCAGTCTATAGCAGAGAACTAGTTGTAGCGCTAAAATGCACACGGACAGAAGCATAACTAAGGAGACACACACGCAGGGCTACTAGCGACACGAGTGTTTATTTCAATCACAGACCGAACTATATACCCCCCCCCCCCCCACTCCCTTCCCCATTGCCCTTACGCAATGGCAAACACTAATTGCGTGAAGATGCTCACAAAAACACTACCAGAAAGATTACTAGCTAAAATTGCGTGTTACAGGCACACATACAGCGCTTCCGCAAGAATCTAACTCCTTTGGAGATAGCGCTATCGACGGTTTGCGTATGAATGAACTACATAACGCATATATTCTTTCCGCCTCAACGATTAAACGAACTATTTCATCCCGTGTCCCCATGGCACTGTGCGTATGTGTCTCTTGTTCTTCTTCGGTCCCTGTGCCTTCTAGCGCTACAACTATTTCTCTGTCATCTCGGAGTCACCTGCCGATATGTGCGCAGTAACTTCGTCGTTTTACCCCGTTATTTTTGACGACCTATGTACCACTCGGCACGGCACAGCTTAGCTTGCTGGGAGCAGTGGACTTTAAGCGACGTCATTTCTTAGGCGGGAAAGTTTGCCAATGGAACTTTGGCCCGGATCTAGCGGATGACGTTTCCTGCCTAATCGACCTTGACGTTGTATGACAGTGAGCGATAAAAGCCACTCAAGAACCATCGGTGTCAGAGCCACGTCTTTGTGGCAGCGTTTTCGGCTATACGCCGACTTCCGATGCCACACACCTACTCTCTGTTTTCTTCAGGTGGCATGCTCACGATGGAGGACTTGAGGCGCTACCAGGTGACTTGGGAGAAACCCGTGACTGCCCGTTTCAAGGGTGGCATGACCATGTTCTCGGCGCCGCCACCAGCGAGCGGTGCTGTGCTCGCCTATATCTTGGGCATAATGGACGCGTTCCGGTCGTCGCCGGGTTCTATTCTGGAGGACAACGTGACCACCCTGCACAGGTAAAATGATACCCACCTGACCATCAGCAAGGTAGAAGGAATCCATGGCACGTGGGATACATTGTCACCTGACCTGAACACATTAAAACCAGCGAGGGAAAGAGTGCCTTTCTGTACTCGGATCATTCTCTCGCGGCTATTGATGTGTATGTAGGTCAGTATCCGCGACGGACGTTAATGGAAGACGAGAGGTGAAGACAGTTAGACAGAAGTGGAAGAGCAGTGTGATTCCCGAATTGGCCCGCTGTCTAAAAACGGTGGTGCCGAACACACTGGCCCGACACATACTCGATGGTGGTATATGGCGCAGGACGCGGGCAAGAATGCATTTAAATATGGTTTATTTAAGCAATAGCGCGGGAGAGAGGGAGTCCGCATTGACTTAATTCAAGCAATATGCTTGAGGCACTAAACTTGTGCCGACCTCTCCACGTTTCTGCCATTAAACTTTCTCTCTCTCTCTTTTGGGCAAACAATTTTGTCGTCTATTTCTCTTCAATAAATGCTTTAATTGCAAATTGCGCTTAATCCGCCTGCACTGTTTTGTCATCGATACCGCGCTTGATGCCTTTGATGTAAAAAAGAAATAGTAATTTGATCATAAGTAAAACATTTTCATTCGATCATTTGAGGTGAGTAAAAATTCTAGCTAGATATGTTGTTTCATATTCGTAAAAACAGAGCGAATATAATGCAGTACAGTGTAATTACACAGTGGAATTACAGAGGGTAAGGATACAGTGTAATGCACAATTGCTTACTCACGAAAAAGCAGATTTTAATTGCGAACACAGTATTAACGGCTAGTATTTGAAAGGTTAACGTATTTAGTGCAACCCAAGCTCTCGGTGTTTATTACTTTCCGTTCGCAGGTTTGCTGAAGCGTGCAAGTTTGCTTATGCCAGGAGAGCCCGCCTTGGAGACCCTAAATTTGTTGAATGCGAGCAGGTGTGTACTAGTTTTTGTTTAATGTTCCTAACGTGGCTGTGCGTGAATACTGGCGACGCCTTGCTGGACTGTCAGGTTTCCTGTTACGAGTGCCGACGTCTTTGTGTACAGTCACTGACTGACTCTCTCTCTCTCTCTCAGTTCTTTTTTTTCTCTCTCTCTCACATATACACACACACACACGCACACGATGGTGACTCTCTAGCCCTTTTCGCTCTCTTTGTTTGCTCTCCAATGATACAATGACCTTCCCAGAAGAAACGTGGCCACGTTGGCGTTCTCTCTTTTCTGCTTCCTGCAGTTGGTCCGCAACATGAGTTCGCACCACTTTGCTTCCGAAGCGAGATACAAGATTGACGACGAGCGCACATTCTCGGACCCGCACTACTACGGCTTCGTGGACGAGGTCACAAAGCCTGACAAGGGCACGGCACACGCCACTTTCTGGGGAGCTGATGGTGACGTCATCGTCGTATCCAGCACCGTAAACTACTAGTGAGTCGTGCATATTTCGCTTCTTTGTTACCAACACGACGGCGTCTGCGTGTATTGGAACGCAAACCTAGTATACAGCAATCACTCCAGCCTACCGAAAATGGCCTGCGTTAAACTACCGCATGTTTCAGCAAGCGCCGTTCAACACACTTATTCGCAGGCATATGTTCAGAGAATTTCAGGTAAATAAGCTTCTAAGGAACTGAAGAAACTGTCGGAAATATTTAGGTAACACGTACAAATGCCGTCACAAAGTATCGGCGCGCAAATGTTTGTAACGTCTTGCTGATCTGAGCATATAAATTCATGCGATGCCTAAAGAAGTGGTCATTCTCTATATTGAGACAGTCCACAAAGATCCATAACAAACCTACAGTTATTTTTTCACTCATGTAGAATTCTTCGTTTTGTCCACACACTACCTGTAGACAAGAGTGGACTGGTCAGACATCTTCAAAAAACCATAAAAAAGTAGGCATGCCATGTTATTTAAAAGTGAGCATTGAACATGGCAGCCGGAATTTTTATCGCCATATCCAGCCCTCCTACCGTTCTTACTTTATGGAAGAATCACTGGTGCAGTTCTCGAAGGTGGGACATGTTCATGTATGAGAAAGCTTACCATAGTTCGGCAGCAGCTGGGGCAATGCTCCGCGTCGGTGAATCCTAGCGAGCAGTGACTATACTTGACTGTGGGTAGCCTGCGTTGTTTATAGATGGTCTGTAGAGAGTGCATGGCATAAATGTATTCTTGAGAGATCTCACACTGAAAGTTTAATTGAATTATAGAGATACGTCTCGTAGACGGAAAAAGTTTTCATATGAGCTAGAGACTCATGGTGGAGAAAGACACTTGGTATTTGCGGAACTTATTTGGGGGTCGTCAGAAATTTTACAATAATAATTAGAAAGCTAATTGCTTAATCTAAGTTACACTTGATATTTCTTGTATGACTTCAGGAGAAATCTCAGAATTGCAGCATTGAAGTCGATGACAGCTAAAATATTTAATATTAGAAATTTTGGGAAAGTTGCTGTTCGACATACGTGTCTTCACTATGAGCAGTGACACAGACGCTCGTGTTTCGCGTATATTTCGCACCAAATGCCTTCCGAAAGCCTTCCGAAAGGCAATTTGAAGCACTGGAGAATACATCACGTTGATGTGGCTGTTATGTTTGTTTATGGCACTCCTCCGCGTATCACTTGCTCAGTCATTCGAACGTATTCGCGAGAATTCCACAGGTGCGCATGGTACTAAGTGCTCTTTGCACCATGGCTTGCTAAACTTGCGAAGGTGATAGAGCATCCACGTTTCAGCGAACGGGACTACGTGAAGATCAAAGAGCGCCGAATCAGACGACTTGAGAAATATTGCGCAACGCCGATCTCGGAATCCGTCGTTAATGCCGCCTCGTTATGCATAACATATGCGGGGAATAGCACTTCAAATAAAAAAAAAAACGGTATGAATCAAGATTCCATTTCATGTTTTTCTTGCAGTTTCGGAAGCATGTTGCGGACTTCGGGTGGAGTGGTGCTGAACAACCAGATGGACGACTTCTCTACGCCCGGGATGCGGAACTTCTACGGCGTGGCCCCTTCCGTGGCGAACTTCATTTTCCCGGGAAAGCGGCCCATGTCTTCAATGGCACCTGTGGTGGTTATCGACGAAAAAGGGGACGTCCAGCTGGCCCTGGGCGGCACGGGAGGTGCGAAGATCACCTCAGGCGTTGCGCTGGTGAGGGAGACATTTTTGCTCACAAACAATAAGGCACAAAAAAGACAAAGCACAAAGATAGGCATCCACTAGCACCCGCACGTTCATAAGGACCCATGCACAGTTCTAGCCAGAGCGCACATGAGAACAGTTTGGGAGCGGGAGGGGGGGGGGAGGGGGTTGAGGTGGATCCGCACGACTTGCCTAAGCTAGAAATCTTATACCCCCGTCGCACGCGGCACTTTCGATGGGGATCGCGCCCGACTAGAACAATATTTGTCCACCATGTTGGATCCCTTCCGTAGCTTGCGCAATAGAAGCAATCATGGTTACAAATTTGATGCTGACTGGGCTCAATCGCAATAAGTGCCCTGTGCGACTTTGTGCATCTATATTAAACTTTCCTATACATGTTGCGATCTATTTAGGCTGTTGTATTTTAAAAGTTTCACGGTCCTGGAAGAAACTCAGCGGAATTGCGAAAGACCAAAGGCGATATGCCCTGCGGGACAGCACCATGACGCTTTACTTCCGTGCCACAGATGATGAGATGATGATCATGGTCTTTAGTGGCATCCCGCTTGAAACAGGAGACAAATAGTCCCTTAGCCTGCTTGACCCAATCATGTTTTAATACGTCTATCGTCTAGCATGTTGCGTATCTATTTTGTTTCTTCATTGACACTTCCACTTCTATATTGTACAGATCGCCGTGTGGCTCCAGTTTAATCAACTTCTTGCCTGCTTGTCTTCGATGAATACTTCAAAGCTCTCTTGATTATCTCCACTGCTTACCAGGAGGTAGTGCTTCCATCCGCTTTGAGACCCCGCGTTTCTTGAGGGCATTGGGCATTGCTGGCGTGAATAGCTTGGAGTTGTATTAAGATGTGTGGAGTCGTTTCGGGACTTTTGCTGCGTGCAAATGCGTTCATCAGAACACACCGAAATTCCAGGCACATGATTCACCCTGCTTCGAGTATTTGCTCCGGTATGCTTTTTTGCTCAGGCAGCCAACTCGTAGCTCGAATAGGAAGGTCTTTGTGTTATCGCACCGATTTTTATCCCTGATCTTTTTATTTATTTTATTCATTTATTTTGAATACCCTAAAGGCCCCGAAATGCATTACATAGGGGGGGATACAATTCACACATGATATGTCAGCACAATAAAAACGACTGAAGACAACAATCAAGCACAGATTTCGGTAAAAGCTACAGTTTGTAAAAAAAGAAAAAAGACAGAAAACGAAAACAAATTAGGCTGAGTGCACACGATGCAATTCACATTTGCTATACATGCCATGCTTCAACAAGGCACACGCGGCTGGTGGGCGTAGGAAAAATACATATTTAAAAAATTATATACTATGTATATATATAAAACATGCCAGGCAAGGAGTGGCAGCTGAACATTTTATACATTTAAAGATGTGCGCAGGGCAGATTGGAAGGCAGACGGGTCAGTGATTGTTACAATATCATGGGATAGGGCGTTCCATCCATTCCAGTCATTTCTGGCCGTATTTGTTAATCTACATGGTGTTTATTGTTTCCATCCTTCGAATAAAACTTACCGTTTCTCTTTCTATCACTTTCTTGCTGATGACTTGCAAGTTTATTTACGCTTTCAAGTACCTTGTACTTGATTGATAGATTTCTTCACCTCTTCCTCCATTCCGTGTCAACGCTTTCGAGGTACATACGTATGTTACACTGACTAGCCGATTCATTCGTCTGTGTGTCTGCCGCCTGTACGCTAAAAACTCCTCCGGTGAAACGCCACGCGCATGCGCGAAAAAAAAGGAGAAAGAGAGGCGTGTGATTGGCTGCACCAGTAATGACGTGGTTGCTCTCAGTCGCAGCCGAGCACACGCGCAGCGGTTTCTCTCTGGCTCCAAAATGGGTAGGCCACGCGTCATACATAGTCCTGAGCAGCAGGCAGCTTTCGATAAGCAACGCCGCTATCAGGACGGGGAACGAGCTGGCCTACGCCGTACCGATGCCACAGCCTGGGCATAAAAACAGGCTCGTGCAGCCGAGCGCAAGCAGCAACTGCATGCCGAGAATCTGGCAGCCTACCAAGCCATCATTTAATGAACCATCGGCGTTAACCCAGTGATAAATACCGGGGCCGCACGTTTCAGCTTCTCTGGTTAACAATCTCTATGAAGTGCTTAAGTGGTGATTTTTGTGCACTTGAGCCGGTCGTTTGTTTTCATCCACGTCCCCGAGTGGTTCTTCATAAATAACCTTGCATGCCATTCTGCAGTAATCCATTTTTTGTTCAGTCATGGGTCTCCGACGCCAATCGGCCCACCAACCTTTGATATGACGCCACTGCATCTGTTTGCTCCCAAGGAAGTTGGCTACATTGCTATGGGAGTTCAAGAAAAACCATGTCCCTATCCTGCAGAGGTGGAAGGCTTGGTTATCATTTGACCACTTTCTTTAGTGAAGCCCCCAGTTTTAGGTAGCCCGCATTAAACCGTTCAAGATCGTGTCTTCGACAGGATATATGAAAATTTTGTTTCAGCCGATTTGGTGGGAGGGATGGGAATGATGTATCTGCCGTGTGAGCAAGAGGAATGTAATTCCCACTCCTTGATTTGACCTGTGAGTTTTGTTCGCTACATCGTCTTCACTGCAGTATACAGCATGATGGAACGCAGCGAACACGTTGTGCAATGGAAGTTTCCGTCAAATGATTTCTGAATGTTTTTTTACTTATAAACAAAACTCATTTTATTCAAGCTTACTGACATGAGCATCACTGTATGCCGATCCCGAATGCATTATTTGTGTTGTTTACTCTGATGAGCTTCATATAAATTTTCATATGAATGCACGTACATTAGAAGTATTAAATTGACACATGGTAAAGTATTGAAGAATGGTTTGTTATAACTATACATACCGAAAGTAAACTTATCAGAACAGAAGCAGATGTTTATCGTTATTGTTCCCTATGAGATTCCCCATTTCTCTTTCTTCTTTATTAAATATTGTCACGTGGTAGTGACGGTGAAGAAAGAACACAGTAGCAGTACTGTGAAAGACAAAACTAGCTTTTATTGGGTGAACCTGTGCCCACAAAACCGGCTACACTTAAGCACAACGATAGCGGCGAACACAGTCGGCGATCGTCGAAAATCTGATCAGCGGGTCAAGTGCGTCGGCTTTTATAGAGCAGTCGTCGAATGTTCCAGACTAATCGTTCGGACCCGTGTGCCTTCCACAAAGTTCTACACCATTCGCGTTACGCGATGAAATCAGATAACACAAGGTTCGGCGACAACAGACAGCCAGGTAGAAGCATCGATAACTTTGCAGAAACATCGGATACATTCAGGCGCGTCCCTCGCTGTGCGATTACAGTTGTTAAGCGGCGAAACGTGGTCGCCCGATGAAGATAAGTACACGTGTCAGTACCCCCCTCTTAAAAAGCATCGACCCGATGCTATATACAAGCGAAATAAAAACACCCGTAGCAAAGAAAACAACAACAAAAAATAAGGAATTTCGTCAGCTTCCGTAAAAGGGTTTAAGGCGCACCACGTGGACCACTTCAGATCGTGCGCGGCGCCGCTGTGAATGCGAAATGCCGTCTGGCACGACCTCATAGTCCAGAGCGCCAATACGTCGGATGACCTTGTAGGGTCCGAAATAGAGTCGGAGTAGTTTCTCACTGAGTCCTCGTCGGCGTATCGGTGTCCAAACCCAAACACGGTCGCCGGGCTGGTACTCAACAAAGCGTCGTCGGAGGTTGTAGTGTCGGCTGTCGGTCCTCTGTTGGTTCTTGATCCGTAGGCGGGCGAGCTGTCGGGCTTCTTCGGCGCGCTGGAGATAGCTAGCGACGTCAACATTCTCTTCGTCAGTGACGTGGGGCAGCATGGCGTCGAGCGTCGTCGTCGGGTTCCTGCCGTAAACCAGCTTAAACGGCGTGATCTGTGTTGTTTCTTGCACCGCCGTGTTGTAAGCAAATGTTACGTATGGCAGGACGGCATCCCAGGTCTTGTGTTCGACGTCGACGTACATCGCTAGCATGTCGGCGAGGGTCTTATTCAGCCGCTCCGTAAGGCCATTCGTCTGCGGGTGGTAGGCCGTGGTCCTCCTGTGCCTTGTCTGACTGTATTTCAGAATGGCTTGGGTGAGCTCCGCTGTAAAGGCCGTTCCTCTGTCGGTGATGAGAACTTCTGGGGCGCCATGTCGAAGCAGGATGTTTTCGACAAAAAATTTCGCCACTTCGGCTGCGCTACCTTTCGGCAGTGCTTTAGTTTCAGCGAAGCGGGTGAGGTAGTCTGTCGCCACGACGATCCACTTATTTCCGGTTGTTGACGTCGGAAAGGGTCCCAGCAAGTCCATCCCGATCTGCTGGAATGGTCGGCAAGGAGGCTCGATTGGCTGTAGTAATCCGGCTGGCCTTGTCGGCGGTGTCTTACGTCGCTGACAGTCTCGGCATGTTCTGACATAATGGGCGACGTCGGCGGTCAGGCGCGGCCAATAATACTTTTGTTGTATCCTCGAGAGTGTCCGGGAAAAACCGAGGTGTCCAGCGGTCGGATCGTCATGTAGGGCGTGCAATACTTCTGGACGAAGTCCTGTCGGGACAACAAGAAGGTAGTTGGCGCGGGCTGGTGAAAAGTTCTTCTTCACGAGGAGATTGTTTTGAAGCGTGAAGGAAGATAGTCCGCGCTTAAATGCCCTGGGGACAACGTCGGTGTGCCCATCCAAATATTCCACCAGGCCTTTTAGCTCCGGGTCTGCCCGTTGCTGCTCAGCGAAGTCTTCTGCGCTTATCATGCCAAGGAAGGCGTCGTCATCTTCGTCATCTTGCGGCGGCGGGTCAATGGGGGCACGTGATAGGCAATCGGCATCGGAGTGTTTTCGTCCGGACTTGTAGGTTACAGTGATGTCGTATTCTTGTAGTCTGAGGCTCCACCGCGCCAGTCGTCCTGAAGGATCCTTTATACTCGCTAGCCAACACAAAGCGTGATGGTCATAAAGATAAGGGCGAAATTTAGCTGTAGCCCAAACGATGGCGAGGCATTCCTTTTCGGTCGTAGAATAGTTGCCTTCCGCTTTTGACAGCGACCGGCTAGCGTAAGATATCACCTGTTCGACTCCGTTTTTCCTCTGGACTAGAACGGCACCGAGGCCTAGGCTACTGGCGTCAGTATGGATTTCTGTAACGGCGTACTCGTCGAAGTGCGCAAGTACCGGCGGCGACTGCATGCGTCGTTTGAGTTCTTCAAATGCGTCGGCCTGCGGCGTTTCCCACTTGAACTCAACATCACATTTAGTTAGACGTGTCAACGGCTCGGCGATGCGTGAAAAGTCCTTGACAAAGCGCCTGTAGTAGGCACACATGCCAAGGAATCTACGCACTGCCTTCTTGTCGGTGGGCTGCGGGAACTTTGCGATGGCAGCTGTTTTCTGCGGGTCGGGGTGTACTCCGGATTTACTGATGACGTGGCCTAGGAACAGAAGCTCGTCGTAAGCGAAGCGGCATTTTTCTGGCTTCAGAGTGAGCCCTGATGACTTGATGGCCTCTAGTACTGTGGCAAGCCGCTTAAGGTGATCGTCGAAATTGCCGGCGAGAACAACGACGTCATCCAAGTAAACGAGACAGGTCTGCCATTTCAATCGCGCTAAAACCGTGTCCATCACGCGCTGGAACGTTGCAGGCGCCGAGCACAGTCCAAATGGCATAACCTTGAACTCGTAGAGGCCGTCTGGGGTGATGAAGGCGGTCTTTTCGCGATCTCTTTCGTCGACTTCTATTTGCCAATAGCCAGACTTGAGGTCCATCGAGGAGAAGTACTTAGCGTTGCAGAGCCGATCCAATGCGTCGTCTATACGTGGAAGGGGGTATACGTCCTTCTTCGTGATCTTGTTCAGACGACGATAATCGACGCAGAAACGTAGGGTTCCGTCCTTTTTCTTCACCAGGACAACAGGGGATGCCCACGGGCTTTTCGACGGCTGGATGATGTCATCGCGCAGCATTTCGTCGACTTGTTCTCTTATAGCTTCGCGTTCTCGCGGCGAAACTCGGTAAGGGCTTTGGCGGAGTGGCCGAGCGTACTCCTCGGTGATTATGCGATGCTTGGCGACTGGTGTTTGTCGAATCCTCGATGTCGTCGAAAAGCTGTCTTTGTATCGTCGGAGCAGACTTCTGAGCTGCTGTTGCTTAAACACTGGGAGACTTGGATTAATGTCGTAGTCTGGTTCGGGAACCGTGGTCGTCGGGGTAGATGTGGCGGAATCCGAGAGGACAAACGCATTACTGGTTTCCACAATTTCCTCGATGTACGCGATCGTCGTGCCCTTGTTGATGTGCTTGAATTCCGGGCTGAAGTTTTTCAGCAACACTTCAGTTTTCCCTCCATGCAGTCGAGCGATCCCTCTTGCGACGCAAATTTCACGGTCTAGCAGGAGGCGTTGGTCGCCTTCGATGACACCTTCTACGTCAGCGGGTATTTCGGTGCCGACCGAAATAACAATGCTGGAGCGGGGCGGGATGCTCACTTGGTCTTCGAGCACACTCAAGGCGTGGTGACTACGAGGGCTCTCCGGCGGTATCGCTTTATCTTCCGACAGCGTTATTGACTTCGACTTCAGGTCGATGACTGCGCCGTGTTGGTTCAGGAAGTCCATACCGAGAATGACGTCTCGAGAACACTGTTGGAGGATAACGAAGGTGGCAGGGTAAGTCCGGTCATGAATGGTTATCCTTGCCGTGCAGATTCCAGTCGGCGTAATCAGGTGTCCTCCAGCGGTGCGAATTTGAGGGCCTTCCCATGCAGTCTTAACCTTCTTCAACTGGGCGGCGATGTGTCCACTCATGACGGAGTAATCAGCACCGGTGTCCACTAAGGCGGTAACTGCGTGGCCGTCGAGAAGCACGTCGAGGTCGGTGGTTCTTTGTCTGGCGTTGCAGTTAGGTCTTGGCGTCGGATCACGGCTGCGTCGTGTTGAACTGAAGCTGGAACGTCCCGTCGTCAAGTCGTCTTTCGTCGGTGTAGTCTTGGCTTGCTGACTTCGTCGGGATGGCGGCGTGTCGTCATTAGGTCGTCGAGATGGTTTCTTAATCGACTTCGTCGGCGGCGGAGGATCTTCGTCAGTTCGACGAACAGCAACCGCACCTCCATCGGTTGCTGCTTTTAGTTTTCCGGATATGGGCTCGCAGAGCGGCCCCGAGCTGGACCAGTGTATGGTCGGCGCTGCGGTGACAGGTAGCGGCCTGGTGACGGTGAACGGGATGGTCGTCGAGAGTTCCGCTGAGTGGCGGCTAGGTAATCGGCGATTTCACGTGGGCGCTCGCCAAGCTGTGGACGCGGCGCGTTGACGGCGAACCCTCTCAGTCCCAGGTCGTGGTATGGGCATCGGCGGTACACATGGCCGGCTTCGCCGCAGTGATAGCAGAGCGGGCGGTGGTCGGGGGCTCGCCAAATGTCCGTCTTCCTCGCGTAGGTGCGCTGGGCGACGTATTGGCGTGCTGGCTGCGGCGGCGGCGGCGGACGACGGAAGTGCGGCGTTGCAGGACCCTGGCGCGGTCGCGCAGGGGGGCCTCGACGGCGGGCGACGGCGGCGGCGTAGGTCATTGCCTTCGGCTGCGGTGATTCTGGTTCCACCTCAGGAACTCCAAGGGATCGGTGCACCTCTTCTTTCACGATGTCGGCGATCGAGGCCACTTGAGGCTGCGACGAAGGCAAGACCTTGCGCAGTTCTTCGCGCACAATGGCCCTGATCGTCTCGCGCAGATCGTCTGTGGCCAGTGATTGAATTCCTGCGTAGTGGGTAGAGCTCGTACGGCGGTTGAATTGCCGGTTCCGCATTTCGAGTGTCTTCTCAATGCTGGTTGCCTCGCGAAGGAACTCTTCTACGGTCTTCGGTGGGATTCGTACCATTGCGCCGAAAAGTTCTTCCTGCACACCACGCATGAGAAGGCGGACTTTCTTCTCTTCGGGCATATCCGGGTCGGCGTGGCGGAAGAGACGTTTCATTTCTTCCGTGAAGATAGCAACGTTCTCGTTCGGTAGCTGCACTCGGGCGTCCAGCATGGCTTCGGCCCTTTCCTTGCGCACGACGCTCGTAAAGGTGCGCAGAAAGCCGCTACGGAAGAGGTCCCATGTCGTTAAGGTCGACTCCCGGTTCTCAAACCACGTTCTGGCGGCGCCTTCTAAGGCGAAGTAGACATGCCGCAGCTTGTCGTCGGAGTCCCAGTTGTTGAATGTCGCGATTCGCTCGTAGGTCTCCAGCCAGGATTCCGGGTCTTCAGTCGCTGCTCCGTGGAAGGTCGGTGGGTCCCGGGGTTGTTGTAAGATAACGGGGGACGCTGGGGCAGCCATTGAGGTTGTCTTGACCACGATCTTCTTTGTCGCCTCAGGTAGAAGTCCGTGCTCTGGGGGCAGTCCTTGCAGTCTGCGGCTAGCACGCTGGTCTTGGGCGATGTCGGTTTTGTCCTGAGGCTTCGGGCTTGGATCGCGGCTTTGCGGGGGCGTTCGGTACATGAACACACTAGCACCTCCACCAGATGTCACGTAGTAGTGACGGTGAAGAAGGAACACAGTAGCAGTACTGTGAAAGACAAAACTAGCTTTTATTGGGCGAACCTGTGCCCACAAAACCGGCTACACTTAAGCACAACGATAACGGCGAACACAGTCGGCGATCGTCGAAAATCTGATCAGCGGGTCAAGTGCGTCGGCTTTTATAGAGCAGTCGTCGAATGTTCCAGACTAATCGTTCGGACCTGTGTGCCTTCCACAAAGTTCTACAGCATTCGCGTTACGCGATGAAATCAGATAACACAAGGTTCGGCGACAACAGACAGCCAGGTAGAAGCATCGATAACTTTCCAGAAACATCGGATACATTCAGGCGCGTCCCTCGCTGTGCGATTACAGTTGTTAAGCGGCGAAACGTGGTCGCCCGATAAAGATAAGTACACGTGTCAATATTTCACTCTACCATTGATAGTTTTCAAATACGCGTCCCGGAAGGCCCCGCTTAATTGAACTTCGTCAATATGTTTCGACTACGTTCTACTTTCCTAGCGTGTTAGATAACCATATTGCCACATAGCCAAATAAAAGAAAAGAAAAACCCAGAAAAACGGGAAAATGGTCTCGAGAACTGTCACCTAATCATGCTTGTAGTTCATAAACACTGTTGCCTATTTCATACTTAAGCCCGTCAACAATAACAGAAATAATCTAGTGCAACTTGTTTTGACAAGGACACATAAAGACATGACAGGCAGTGCGCTACTCCGACTAGTTTTATTGAAAAAGGCGCAGAAATGCTAGAAAAGTATGTTAGAAAAAATTCATCGCCAACTAGCCCCGCAAAGTGTTTGTTAAGCAAACAGTTTATGCTGTCATATTCACGGCCGGAACACAAATAAGTTTGTTTTTTTCGAGATAATAGTTTTGGCAGCAGTTCAAGATATTTACAAAAACACAAATAGCCTGACAGTGTAGAGGCTAGTAGCGTGTTGGTGATGATTTAAGCAAACGCACAGCTTCGTCACCATTCGTTTGTTTCTTTTGCGCGTGTACGCAGCAAAGCTCACTCTGTTTCTTGACTTTCTACGTTCATAATTATCCTAATTTGTCATCTATACGAGCATTAATGTAACGCCGCGAAAGCTTCTCGTGCTGGTACATTAAGCTTTGTTTTTGCTAACTTGAAGGTGCGCTGCTTTCTTTAACTTCAAGGTGATCATGCGGGCATTGTGGCAGAGAAATAGTATCAAGGAAGCCATCGACTATCCAAGGCTCCACCACCAGCTGATACCAAATCATCTCATGGTTGAGTCATTCTTCCCGAAGGTACGTCATTATTTTTTTATGGCCTTTAGAATTGATATAAAAGGCGTTTGAATTAATGACGGCACACATACACGCGCCCTGATATAGTACCATCAGCGTTTGAAAAAAGGGCGTTTCTCATACAGATGAAAAAAAAAAGCAGTGTTTAAGAGAAGCAATGGCACTTTCGCAGCCTTATTGGCACCATAAACGCAAAAATGGTTTCATTATGGCGGATATCGACAGCCTTACCTGTACTTGGGAGTATTTTTAACAAGCTGCAGCATGCACACATTTATGTTTTATAGAAATTTCTTGAATGAGGAGGATAAAAGCAAAAGTCACTACCTGTGCGCCCGAACACTACACAACAGAAATCCGCTCTGCAATGGAGACTCATCCATGTGCCTTAGGTTTAAGCAGTTTGTTGTAGAATAAGAACAGCGTATTTTTTTAATGCGTAACGCTTGACAATGCGATGGACACATATTAGGTATGCCCTCGTCTTGAGGACTCGGAGTCATTAATTTTGAGCAAGCCCTATACTGCATGGTCTCATCGCTTGATCATTCTGGACCGGTCGCGCTCGGTGATAAAGTTACAAAATAAGCTTTCTTTGTTTCTGTTGCAGGCTTACGTAGAAGAGCTACGAAAGCTTGGCCACAAGGTCACCTACCCGAAAGGGAGATTCTCCATCATGATGGGCGTTAACAAGCATAACGGACGTCTGTACGCGAACTCTGACTTCAGGAAAGGTGGCACTGTGGATGGATACTGAGGTGTTTTTTTTTTATTGCTGCGTCATCGTCACTGGAGTGAATGTGCGGCTTCTTCAGCTGCACGGCTGAAGCTATATATGGTCTTTTCTGCGACTGGACAAGGTTGTGTCTACCTCCATCACTTCGCCCAGGAACATTGTGGAGTGCCAAGAATAGGCTGTGAAGCTAGGGGCATGTGGCTTTAACTACGCGATGTGTTTGAAAACGAGAAAAGAATGTGGAGAGGGGTACGGATGGGCGCGGACGGCGATCCAAGACCGACGTAAGGTGGAAGCTTGAGGCATTTGTGGTCATGCCAGTGTGCTTCCTCTCATGTTCTCCTTATTCTTTCTTTTTTAACTTTAATCTGCCCGGCGTGGATTACAAAGCTTGCCTTGGCAGATATTTCCCAGATGCAAGCATATGTGAGCCGTGAAGTTTAGCTTTCTGTCGAAATGACGTATTCACTCACGTCCATGACTCGGCGTCACTCGGCATGGGTTTGTGAAGGTGTTGTGTAAATACCGAGTTGAGCAGTCATCGCTATTATTGCTGACCCGCGGCCATTCTGCATAGCTTCTGCGTGAGTCTGTATTAACGTAAAATGTTACGAATGCGACACAAAAGAGTGCAATGGGTTCTTACAATGCGCAAAGCGCAGTGCGGTTGCTAGATAAGCCTGATATCGGTAAGTATACGTAGGCCATGCTCAATTATTGATTACCGTGTCGGCGTGGCGGCCGCGGTGCGAATATAGTACGGGTAGGCTGCCTTCAACTTCCACGGCATTCAGCAGCTCATTTTTTCGGCAGCACACGTACCACTCCGAGTGGATTGTATAGCACACAGCCAATGCAAATCAACGCGAAGGAGAAGCATCTGCTAGCAACGTGCTGCTCAGAATCTCGTCCACGTTAGAAATGACCTGTGGCCTGAAAGTCCTGTGCTTACGCAAGCAATAAAGATGTACACGACGCGTCGTATACACGGGAAGAATTCAATTGATCTTAAGCAGATCGAGCGACCTTAAAAGCATACCTCGTACGTTAAAAACTTGCGAAGTGCAGGTGGTCGGTAGCGCTCTGGTAGAAGTAACTACGACTTTAGTGTCTGTGGCACAGTCAAGTACAACAACAGCGTAAACTGATATTTTTCAAACCTAGTTTCTAACAATCATTACAGGCCTTATAGCAGAATACAACTTTAGAAAAAAGGGGAAGCCCCGCCAAGATGACCGAAGCGCGACAGTCGATTGCCTCCACGACTAAAATAGTCCTGCTCAAAAAAAAAAGTGCTTTGAAACGCGTAATTTTCGGCATAAATAAAGAGTTGTATTTTGATAACTTGTCTGGTAGAGTTCTCGTGATTGGAATGCTACAGGACATGTCGGATCGCGAGAGAAAAATAACCCCGTGCATTCTACAATGCTGCGCGTCGTTTGCTTTTTAGCTTCAGTGCAAGGGACAAAACAAGAAAGAGCAGCTGTGTATATCTTTTGCGCTGGTTTGCATATACACGACACATTTACTATTTGCTTTCCGAGCTTAAAGTGAATCAGTTGGTATTTAACAAGTACTTAAATCAAAGCAATGCATTTAATGAAACCGTAACAAACCTGGGGCGAGAAGCCGACCGAGGCAGGAAAGATACAAAAATGCTCCATTCATCGTTTTAAATAAATAATCTTGGTTTTAGGTAGCATAACGTTTATATAATTTTTTTTTTGCTTTGTGTTTCCACAAGCTTGTTTTCAGGAATGTGAATGTGTTCCTTTTCACTTTTGTTTTCGGTAGCCTGCGGTCTCGCCAACTCGTGTAGCGTAGCGTCAGCGACACTCCCTGCAATCTTTCGTCACCTGATCACTGCTGAGAATAAACGCACGCGGCACAAACTCGCAGTGTTAATTCCGCCACGATAGACCAACACAAACAGTTTGCGAATTCGATCTGACGAGGGGCAGACGCACTCGGCTGACGAGATTCGTCCCAGTTCGAAGCGCGGGCGGCCATTTACGGCGGGGTCAGGGCCGTCTGGCTCGTGACGTCAGTCTAGAGTACGCACCCATTGGCAGAGGCTCGTGTGCATCCTCCTTGGAGTAGTAAACGCCCCATATCTTTAAAGTTGTACCCGACCATAGAAACGTACTTATGTCCTGCGAAGGAAGCGCATTCTGTGCATGTACGGGATGCAAACAATTACCTGCTGCTATGGTGCCCACTTGGTGTACAGTTACACTTCAACAATGCTTTGTACAGCCCGTAATGAATTACGTGCCATAGGCGCATTCATAGTCCGCCAATGCGCGGCTTGTCTCTTGTCATGTATATTATATGCAGAAATTACTTTACCGTAGAGCCTCGTGCTGTGCGGAATTACAGCTCCACTTATTATTTTAAGTGTTATTTCAATAAAATAAATTCATTGAAAAATGGGGGTGACTAAAATTTGCTGGTGCGTGTTGGGAACTGAGAAAAATGACAAGCTCTCATGTTCACGAAAGGAGCTCGAAGTAAACCCTACCCTGCCACTACCCAGGACACACCCACTGCAGTCATAGTGCAACTTGCTAAGCCATAGCATGAAAGGCGTTCATTGAAAAGCGGCGCCTGCCCAGCCACTAGTAACACAGCCTGCTAATGCGTCGAGTTGCTGTCCTTGAGGAACCCTTGTGACATGGGTTCGCTTCCGCCCAGCAGCGGTTAAATTTAAAGGGTAATTTTTGTTCGTTTTTGTAGAGTGGCACACACCTCTTGCCACATAAGCAGTGACCCAACACGGCATCAAAGAGGCCTATTGTAGACCAGCAAATACCGACTGGCACATACCCAGCGCTCCAACTCGGCGTTTCATTTCAGAGTTTCATTGAAAAGCGGTATACGGGCTGTTTCAGCTAATTCGGGCCAAATAATAAAAGAAACAAACGTAGGTGCTACGTGTGACGAATCGGCGCTGTATTGCTCCGAGCCCTATGGAGCACGTCATGATATTTTTAACGGTTTAATGGTTAATTAACGTGGATTGCTTAATTAACGTTTTCAATATGAACTCTATCGAAAAATTTTCAATGGAAAAGTACCGGCGCTTGTTCAGGTGCATCGGATTATTTATTCTATGCTGAAATAACGGTCCTGTTAAATTTTTTTCGAGGCGTTTCTTAAAGTGCGCAAAATTTAAAAAGCATCACGTGACTGCCGGCTACCGACCCGTGCTTTTAATGCTTTAAATGTAAGTTGAACGAATGAGCAAAGGCTGCTCCGCGCACAGAGATGCATCGAACAGCCTGTCGGTGACTGCGATGGACCGGAGGCAGCACGGTTTTCATCTGCGCCTTTCATCACACTGTCAGCCTCGGCCCCTACATCGTGTTCTTGATTAGTCCGAAAAAAAGAAAAACGCTTGCGCTGCGTCAAATGCTGCCTCCGGTCCCATATCGCATTCGCACATTGCAGTCGCTTTTTCGTTGAAGAATTTCTTCCTTAAAACGGTACGCCATCTGTCACCTAACGTGCATCGCCGTCACCGACAGCCTGTTCAAAAGATCTGTGTGCGCGGAGCAGTCTTTGCTAATGCGTTCAACTTGCATGTGAGGGCTCTCAAAGCGCGGCGCGTTAGCCGGCAGTCACGCGGTATTTTTAGAGCGCAGCTCTTTGGCAACCGTTCCTGCGTTTCGAGTAGCTGTCGTCCCTCGCCGTAACGAAGGTCATCATCCGCCCACTGCTCTAACTGCGAATGCTCCTGCTGCCACCTCCCGCGCTCTGCGTGAGTCTTGCTCTCCCCTGGTCCTCCAAAGCCGGATCATGTGTCCTCGCCTATCCTCTCGCCCCTTTCCTCCGCGCAGCGCCGTTGCGGTGACTCTCGCCGCCACCGTCCACGCCGCCCTCACCATCCCTTCTCCCGCTGTCGCGGCACTGCCGCGGTGCTGGCGGTGGGTGCTCCTTCCGCCTCGCGCGTCGTCCACGGCTCTCTGCTCCTCCGTCTCCGCGTCGCGTGGCTGTACGGCTCTCAGCCATGTTTCTCGCTTCCCAGTTTGCGATGCGCGTTACGCAGTGGCATTTGTCTCCTCTGGCAGTGTTTCCGCCAGGCTGTCCTTCTCCCACCTCCAGTCTTGCCCTATACCTCCCCTTACCTGGCGCAGTGCCGTTGCGGCGACTCGAAAGACACAGAATTTCGTTCCCTTATTTCTACTTCCCACCCCAACCTTGTGCGGCTATATTGAGGCCTGTCTGTGAGTGAATGAGTGTGTGACCTCTATTCAATACCCCTGTTCTCCTCTCGTCTCCTCATCCCACCTCAGAAGAAACATTAAATAATAATTGCTAATCTCCCCTCCCCATCTCCACGGCGATGACCGACCATAAGATGGCGCGTCGCCGAATCGCCGGCTCGATAGCGGCGGATCGCGTAGTGTGCTCCCCATTCCGGAGCGCAGAACCACCTCCGTTCGGCACTGCGTCTTCTGTATGCCGTTGCCTATTGTTGAAATAAGGCATCAGCTGCGCTCAAAGATCGCATTACCAAGAAGCGTAATCGTCGGCCATCTTTTTTTAAAATTTCGCACTCTTCAAAGAAAGTCTGCAAAAAAATTTAACAAGGCTTAGCACAGATGAAATAATCCGACGTTCCAGAAGAAGTGCTAAATTTTTTTATGGAAGTTAGTATTTAATACTTTAAGTAGACAATCCTTGTTAATAACTCAGCTTGGCGGATTGAGAAAAAAATATCACGGTGGGCTCCATAAGGCTCAGATCAATACAGCGCCGATTCGACAAGCGCAGCGCCTGTGTTTGCTCTTTTACTACTTGGCCCAAGTTAACTGAAACACCCTGTATACCCAGTTCCGCATCTGCAGCGACCCATGTCGGTGACAAATAGGTTCGTTGAAGAGCTGCGCATATGTGTGTACACATCGCCAAACACTCACTCACTGATGTTGTTCCGACGGTTAGTTTCGAACCCTGTTCTCTCAGTACTGCCAGCCTGATGCTCTAGCCATTCCACTATGGACTGCACAGTGACCCAGGTTGGCGAGAGAAAAGTTATATACAAACACACAGGGATATTATACATAGTTGGCCCTAGCAAAATTCGCGAAGTACCAAGGAATGGTAACGCGTAAAAAATGTGCAGATGCCAAACAACGTTCGAACCTAACTTACTCGAACCTTACTTTGAGTTTGAAGCAAATGGGTAGCAGCGGAAACAATGGGACGTGGCTGAGACAGATGAAGCACTGTCTGTCTCAGTCATGTGCCGTTTGTTGCGCTGTTACTCATTTTCTTCAGGCACGTACCAACCGGTCCAAGTTAGCACGTTATCGCTTTGGGTTGGTGAGCTAGCTGCAGTAACGATGCTACCAGGACAGGTACATAACCTGCAATGCTTCTCTGTCCGCGTCACAAGGACGAAGGCAATGTATGATGCTATTCGAAGGAAGAGAGAGAGAAATTTATTTACAGAGTCTAAGGAAGAATGTCGATGAGAGGTATGCACAAGGGAAGTAGGACACTTAAAAAAGCATTTCGCTCATCTATAACCCTTGTGTAAGAGCGGCGCATATCCATTAAAGGGCAACTCGGCGATTTCTTGACTATGCCAAGCTAATAGGACATTTAGGTTCCCGAGACCGCCCTGTCACGTGCCTGATAGTAGAATTGTTCCCCAAATTTGAAAGGAATTGTTAAATAAGCAAGAAAGCCAAAAAACGAAATCGAAGCCTGACCGAGCGAATGAGGGAACCTCTTCGCGTCGCGTCACGAGAAAGCAGCATCATAGCAGCTAAGCCACCGCGGCGGGAGAAAAAGAAGCTTTCGATGCATCCAGATGGCTCATTTATAAGTTCTGCGGTATGTCTTTAGAAGCAGCGACAAATGGAGGCACGTATACCGCACTTGGGATGTAATAAAATGCTATGCAGTGCACTCACCCAGTTCTCAATAAATTTTATCAGGGCAATTAACTCTCAATTTACGTCACTAAAGTCTTCCTAGAAGTTTCTAAGATTCCAGAAATGCAAAGTTGTCGTTGAGGTTGCTAAATTCTGAGATGCTCTGCCTAAATTAATAACAATAATAATGTGTAGACGAATGTCTGCCACATCTCCCCCTCCCCCGTTTGGGGGAGGGGGAGATGTAAACACCTCATGGCTACATTTGGGAAGGTCAGCTGCCGTCGACACCTCCATCGCTGCGGTAGTCGGCGTTGGCGTGGAGGCGTTGGTGCTTTCGCTGCACGGCCATCACGTTGTTGAACTCTCCAAAGACTGTTTGTATCTTGTGGCCTTTTTCTTCAAGCTGGCGAGCGTAGGTCTAGAAGAGAGGGACAACGTTTTGCGCATTGTGGCATTTTATTCTTAGCCTCTCTAATCAAATGGTAGTTAGAAACTTGTGAGCTTGCTCATGAGGAAACAGTTCGGCGTTAATGACAATAACATTGTAATGGAGAACGCCAACGCACCTTTCTTTTTTAAACACATAACGAGAAATGTCCAAAAGCCACATATAGACGTGTACGGTTCCGTTCCAAGCAAGAGGACGCACCCTTATTACTAACTCACTTAAACTTGGAAAAGCAACACCTGCTCTCTTATGCGTCCTCACATAAGAAGGTACTAGACGCCTACACAAGATAAAATGACACCCACATCAATCTTGAGGGTTAATAGGCTTTATAAAGTGTATTTATTACTTTGCTAATTAGTGCACTTCCGGTCGTTCACCGATCACGTATTTGGGAGGTGTCAAAATTATGGAAACCGAAGTTTTTCTGCTTACTGCATTGAGAAAGTTAAGATACTTAGGCAGAAGAAGACGATACACAGCTCTGCCTTTTCTTCGTGAGCAACCTAGGTTTTGCATTAAGAGCTGCTTTGCTGTCGCTGAAAATTTGCACAAAATTGTACTTTGTAGTCTACAATCGTGAAATAAGACGTTTAGTGACTGTGAGTCGCTTAGTCATCAGCTAAACACCAGTACGCACCCATGGCCATATGGTTAAAGATGCATGGGCACCTCAGGGATTTTTACGAGTTGTGAACGCGTAAGCATTAATGTCCAATTGAACACAGCTGAGTGGTCCTTCGAGTTAGGAAATCCTCGCGGGCAAACGATCACGTTGAGACGCTTGGCCAACGCCTCCTAGATAGTACAAGACCGGTGCACTTCGATCCGTGACGTCATGCTACCTTGTCCGACTGCCAGAGAATCTGATTGGGATGCTCCCTAGTAAGCCGAGCTGATTATGACGCAACCACTTTCGTCACGCCGGGCTTGGAAATGAAAATTTCGGTCCAGTAAGTACAATGTCATAAAGCAGGGTGCACAGGCCGGGTATCTAGGAGGCGCTGGTTTAGCCGAGTGAATAAGGCGCTCGGCTTCTGAGCGTGGGGTAGTAATAGGTTCGAAACTCACTACCGCCAACGTTTCATTAAAACTTCTTTCTGGGCGAGTTGGTGCAAACTTGACATAAAAATTGCTACAGCGCAAACACATGCACCCCCCCCCCAAAAAAAAACAAAAACAGCGCTTGTGCCCTGTCCTTCATACTTTGTGGTTGCATGTGTTTGCGCTGTAACAATTTTTACGCCAATGTTCCCCCTGTCGAATTTATTCTGTTTTTTAAACATTCATTTCTTTATAGCCATAACCGAGGCGAAGTTATAACGTGGGAGAAAGCTTGCGCGCACAAGGAACGCGCGGGTAACACAGGCTTCTGAGAGCGAGAGTGACGTGGCGTCGCAGCGATGCCCTTTCCCCATTGCGCAACATCTGGCGCTGCAGCCAGCAAACCCGCTTTTACCCACTCGCTCTCCGCTATAAATTCCCGTACGTGATGTGGCGTCGAAGCCAATGGGAATTTAGCTGCCGTTTCGCTGCTCCAGACGACAGGAGCCGGCCTATTCGCTCAATTGGCCATTTGATGCTTTCGCATCAAAAAGGCTTCCGCATGCGGGGCAGCGCAAGTCAGCCGCTCTGTGAGTGATTATCGCTTTGGTTAGGGAAAGGCAGATGACGGCACCGAAGCTAATTAAACCTGACTAACGTACTTTTCCGTCTGCGCAAACGGCAATACATTGTTCCTTTATGCATGTCAAACCAGGAAGGCACTGGGGTCAAATATTTCATTATATGTTCTTCAATAAAAACCGCAATCTTGGTGCGGAATTTTTAAGGGCCAACGGATTGTGCTAATTCCCAGTGATAACTATACCACTCGCTGTGCATCAAGGAAACCTTACCAGTACGCACTTCGGGATATTGAGGTTCCACCATGACATCATCGGGTGTGAGCTGCTCGTGCAGCCTTGCGTAGTCGATGGCTTCTTTGATGTTGCCGCTCTGCCAAAGTGCCCTCATGCTCACCTGCGGAAACCAAGTGAACGTCGTCAGAGTGCATGCATATGGCTGAGATTGCGACAAACGCCGGAAATAAGTGCATTGTAAAGACAGGTCCCTTTCTGGAACGCATTCACCCAAGGATAAATGCAAACCGTTGTAAATCAGGAAAATAATGTCAGCAATAGCACTATAGCCGTCTAGCTCGGTGCACAGCTTACATTGAATGATGCTTTCATTCAGGTGGCGAAGGCGAAGCGTGGTATGCCTATGTGTATATCGCGCTACAAACTGTGTGGTGGACGTGTATGATGTTGATTGGGGCCGGGACATCACTGCTGTGGGAGCGTGCTATCTTCCGCAATCGTACAAATGGGCTTTAGAGGTGAGCGTATGAGTAGTTTTGAACAGCTTGCGAAAGTCATGTCCTCAAAAACGAAGCAATAACCGACGTACTGCTGCTATCTTCCCTCCTGTATGAGGTAGCGATAGCTAGACACCAGACGACATGTCTGGGACTGCCAGCAGACTCTTAGGGGCTGACTTACCGCTTTATAGGACCATTCGAGTGATACGAAATACTGTTTAAACCTTGCGCGCATCTGCTACACTAACTCGAGCATCGATGCTGTTCTGAATAAGCTTGGATCTTCGAAGCTGGTACACAGGAAGCAGTTGTGAGGTGGAGGGTGGCATCGAATTGCTTAAAAAAAAAGAAACTGGAGACGAGGTATTCTAGGCGTTTTTTTAGAAAGGTTTCTGGAGGCGTCGGTGTTCGGAACTCGTGTTTACACCGGGCTGTGCCATGGCGAGTAGACTGAGACCGTTCGCCTCTCTTTGCGTTATGTTTCGGTCACATTGGGTAATACAGCCTCTGTAGCTATGGCTGGCTCATTGAAGTCCTACTGGGCGAGTAAAAAGCAAACTAATAAGTGTAAGCTGGTCCATGAACCCATAGTCGGTTTGAACTTTCACAAACTAATTGTACAATGACCATAGTGAGGCTATTAGAAATGCCGTAGTTCCGGTATCTAGATAAATGTTAGCCATATGCGTTTTTTAACATGCATCGAAACCTAACTGCACTAGTCTTTCTGCATTCTGCCCCCGTTGGGGGTACGGGCATTGCGGACGCAAATGGTGCCCCCGAACTTGTACTGAGCAGCAGAGCGTTATAGCATAGTCCTGTTATAGCCTGTAAGCGGATGGTCCAACGCCTAGGGAAAGTGAAGGTGCGTGGTGGCTACACAGACGTGGGTGGAAAACAAGAAGTAACATGACATTCCAAGTCGAGAGCTCATCACGAATTGGTCATATTTGGGCAGCAATGCTGTTGTCACAATTGCAAGTTTCTGTGAAATCTCACGCTCTGAAGTTCCGATCAAGCCAATTTTGCTTAAGAGACATCGATATCGACATGTGTTTCCGTCGACAAGTCCTACAAAAAGAATTGAAAATTTTGCTGACGCGACATCATGCCAGACTTACCGCAGTAATTTCCGCCTTATTTTGGCACATCGTTTGTAGTCATTTCTAGCTCAACCCTGTAGAGAAGGCATCTAAGCAACTAATCTATGATCAGCATATCTCAGTGTCATTTTTTATTAGTTGAGAGGGTGAGATAGGTAAATTATTACTTAAGGAAGAGTTAGGAATACCAATACAGGCTCGCACACATACAGCTGCTTGTTATTTTTCTGCGGAACCTCATTCGATCATTATGCAGCAGTTGCAATGGTTTCTTCTAATGATGACGTGTCACTGACCAGAGCCACTGCCGTAATTATCTTGCTTCCACCTGAGCCACCGATGACCATCTCCACGTCTCCGTTGGCGTCAACCACCACAGCGGGGCTCATGGAGGACTGGGGCCTCTTGCCCGGCTTTATTAAGTTGGCCGACGATGGTGCGAGGCCCCAGAAGTTGATCTGGCCGGGTGTCGAGAAGTCGTTCATCTGGTTATTGAAGATTATTCCCGAAGAGCTCCGTATCAGGCTTCCGAAACTGCACAGCGAAGTTGAATAGAAAAGCGCCACATCAGGCCAGGCAAGCATTATCGAGCGCTTAGCGAGACACAGGTTGACTAAGCGTGCGAAAGAGGGTGAGCGTTGGTAATTCATTACCGTATGTCTTACCTGCGCTCGTGTCGATCATGTCGGCTGTTAAGTGAACTACTTCTGTTGGTAGCGGCAAACATCATAAACTGCATGATGTGCGCCCCAATGCAACCGATCCAGAGGACATCCTTAAGTTTTCCAAAATATTTCAATCAATTACCAGAGTACCTGCCACCTCACCGCCGCCCAGCCCTTTAACTTCATTTATTAAGAATTGCGTTAAATACAAGTTTTTGTTCGGCGACGAGCTGCCTAGGCCGTCCGATGCCGGCAGACAGCTGCCGCAGCTGAAGCTGCGCACCACTATCGAGAAACTCAACGATGAATCTCGACACTGGGAGGTATGATTAGACTGCGCTCCTAGTATTGCAACACTGTGTGGGCTACTAAAATATAGCAGGCTACGCGAGCAAAAATTGTAGCACAAGTAGTAATAAATAGATGAGGAATAAAACGATGGGACACTTTGATTTTAAGATTTAATGATATTTAATGGCGATAGCCGAAGGCTGCATGTGATAACTATGCTAAATAATAACTTGATACACGAGCAATACAAAGCGCTTTTATCTCAGTGACAGCGGGATGTACGATAGCCCAGCGCCCAGCGCACAGGAATGAACGAAATACTTTAATTTCCTCTCTCGCAAGATGCTTGCGTAATCGTTTTCGAGTAACATTAATCTGGGTCCTTAGTCAAACTCGAGGAGGAGGAGGCAAAGGAGAGGAAAGACAGGGAGGTTAGCCAGTGTAAGTACCGGCTGGCTACCCTGTGCTGGGGAAAGGGGTAGAGGGAATAAAAGGGGAAAGAAGAAGAAAGGAAAAAAAAATGAAAAGAAAAAAAAATATAAAAAATATCAAAAAAATTTTATTTATTTTATTTTTTTATTATTATTTTTTTTTTAGTCAAACTCGAGATGCCTGCACTAACAGTACGGACAATGATACGGTTTATGAACTACGCCGGAGCGGACTCAAGACTGACTAAGTTATGCCACCGTTTGAATGATGAACGTTTAAGACAGCCCTGCTCTTTAATTTCCCCTTAGCGCAGAGTAGCAGGTTAGAGCGCATAAGCTTAGGTCAACCTTGCCTTTATACAAAATACGCCTTTATAAAAAAATGTGCCTTTATACAAATAAGTCGTTGCCTTCCTCAGCACAACCATCTCTACAGACTGCTCATTCCCAGACAATCCCTCTGAAGTGCGTTTCAGGTTTATTAATATTAACACGAGGCATGTGGCAGCGCACGCAAAAAAAAAAAAAATCATCAGAGCTCAATCTTACGATGAATGTCGACGTTCATGTAACTAAAGAAACATTGAAGCAACGTAGCGACACATCGTATTGCCCGGGCCGAAAGATGTATGCTGCCGGGCTCCTTTCTTGCGTTTCCTAGTGCACTGTGATGCATGAAGTACACAAATAGAGGGAGGAAAAGAAAAGAAGAGAGTGACAAAGAGTTTACGTGCGGAGGCGAATTCAGTGCGGAATGGAAGACGACGACGTCGAGGAGCGTCAGGCACGTGAACGCCTGGGCCAAAAAGATAGAGTAAAAAAGGAAAATGACATAATCGGAAAAGTGCACGAAGTTCCCAGGGGCCAGTCAAGAAAAGGCAAATCGGCCAGAGTGGCAGAAAAGCGAGGAGCGTTAGCGCAAGAGGGGGGGGGGGGGGGGGGAGAGCTCGAGGAAGGGAGGCAAGAGTGAAGATCGGCCACCGGACATGGGGTTGAAGACGTGCCGTCGGGTTCTGGACCCGAGCCACCAGGGCTTCACCCGACCGAGGCCTGCTGTCATCCTGTTCCCAAGCGTCGCTACTCTTACGGAGCACGGCCGGTGAACTACTCTAGCCGAGGCCTGCGAACTTCTGCGCACACAGGCAGAGTGCGAGTAGTCAGGGTACGAGCCCGAGTTTGCACCCAGCTGCCTGGCCGAGACGAAGCCTCCATCTGCCCGTGCCGCCAAACCGCCTGCGTCACCTCTTAAAGCCGGAACGGTGCTCTGATCGATGGCGCATCGGTCAGCCACATTGACATTGTGGTGACACCAACGCCACGAATTCTTTCGCCGCCTCGTCTCCGCTTCTCCGCGTCAAACTGTTGCTTGCATACTCACACTCATAACGTGCACCTAACCCGAGTGGTGTGGGTATACTGTTATAGCTCTTATTGCATTTTGTTTCTCGTCATAGGTTTTTCACTGAGTGGTTATTTTATGCGTTTCTATTTTCATTTGTTGCAATAAATATTTTTTTGTGTTCCGGAAGAAACGGCTTTGTCCTCAATTGAGTTCTCGGAGGCTCCGCCTCAGGGAGCGGTCCGCAACAAATAAAGAAAAGAATGCTGCGCCCTCCAGTGTCGCCGCCACAAGGGCTGCGCGTTGCGTGCATTCAGTTCCGCCGAGCGTTAGAGAAATTTAAAGGATCATTTTTTGTCATTGTAGAGCGGTACGTGTCCAGTAGCACCCACCTAGTTACCAATGTTAGCGTCAAAGAGGTTGATTGAAGAGCGGGCCACACCTACTGGCATGTACCCAGTGAACCCGGTTGATATCAGATGGGTTCAATGCATAGAGGTTCATGCAAGCGGGCAAGTGGGCGAGCGGGGGTACGGATGGACGGACGGTTCGACCGACCGACCAACTGACCGACAGAGCAAAGTCAAACACTACTAGATTATCCGTTCGTAATCTTTAGAATGTTCATGACACTCAAATTTAAATTAAGGAAAAATAGTTAATATTGGACGTTGTAGAACAAAACGAACACTCGCGAATAGGTAAACTGTATGAAATATTGAATTTGATAAAAGGCTGATAGCGGCAGAAAGACAGATAGTGAGAGATAGATGCAGAAAAGACAGATACTGGAAACAGTCGGAGAAATAACGAACAGAAAAATTGCAGGGGCACATGCTGAACGCCAACGTCAGGGAAAAACCAACACAAACGCCTCAGTGGACTGTGAGTTTCACAAGCAGCTCTCCGGCAAAAACGCCCGACTACGCTCGCAACCTTTGCGTAATCCTTTAGGAGCAGTTTGATGTTTGTGTTTTGAGCAATACACTCTACTAGCGCTAAGAGAAGCGTGTCCTGACTGCTGCATGCTGGAACAGCTACAGCATTTGAATCTGATTGACGCAAATGCGGTGCACCGGTGTATTCCTTAAATGGTCGCTATATGCAATTTAGCGCATCTTTTCACGTAAATGTGCGCTCATCTACAACCGGAAACACTGGTAAAACTTCTGCCTGAAGACGCACCAACTTCTGTTTGGAACCCCTGTGTTAGTTTGATCATACGATTCATGGCTTATAGAACATAGGAAAAGGCATTAGAATGAAAGTTACCCATGGTGGGGGATGTTATACCGCCCTTAAGAAGCGAATCGCTTCTTATACTGTAGAACACATTTTCAAGGGATGGCATTAAAGGAGTATAACGTGTCCTGTAATTCACACAAGCCCCGATCGCTCACTTTAGAATGTCATGAGAGAGACAGCTATTCAACCCACTATCCATTTACGGTGCTGGTGACGCTAAGGGCGTCTCCGTCGTCTTCCCACAGGGAGAGGTGCGCCGTGCCTCTATTCTCTGGCGCAGGCGCGGTGTCGAGGCCGTAGTGAGTTGGGTCGTGGTATGTCCTGTCGTCGTCGATCTTCCACCGCGTCGCATTGGCGTAGTCCCAGGACGTCAGGTTCTGCAGCACCTGCACGCAACGAGAAAGAACGTCTCTGTCGAAGCAGCTTGGCTGCTCTGGGACGCTATAACGTAAAGCTATTCCAAATTTTTCTACTCCGATTCTGCAATCAGCCCTCCGCAATTGGTCAAAAACTTTTTTGGACCACCCCCGCTTCGCCTGTCAGTCACACGACGTCAGGCAAACCGCGATAGCTCCCCATCTGATATGACGTGCACACTGATTATGCATGACTGGACCGAATAACAGAAAAATGGTTATTTCTGATTCGACGCCTTTTCGCCGTTAGCCCTCGGCTACTGGTCAAAAGTTCTCGAGCGGCACCCACTTCACCTGGCTGTCACGCGACGTTACAAAGCTGCGAAAAATCATGGCGTCAAAGTGACGTCTGCACATTGAAGAAGAATTAATATGCAGAAAAAAACTGAAATTTTCTCTGGATAGCCGCAGTTTGCCCCAGTCTGAAAGGAAAAAAAGATGGCTGCCACCGATTTTTCGAGCACTGGCTACTTGCACCTGCCGGAGAGCATCGGTTCATTTGCGTACAATAAAACATTTTGCGTGGCCGTGTAACGTTTTCGAACACTTTCAGCAGTTTGACGACCTTATTCTGCTAGCTCTTCTTTGTTGAGGATCCGTTTTAGCGGTATTCGTAACCTTCCGTTGCATGCCGCTGCGATTTTCGACCAGCCACCGCAAGCTAAGGGGAAGTGGACCAATCGCAGAAGCCGGCACCGCCCTCTCCATCCGGTTATCAATTTTCAGTGCACTCGCTCGGACACATCTCCACTTGAGCGTGCTCCTCACCTTTTGCCAGCCAGTTAGATAAGACAAGCTGCACAGAGTAGACAATTTTATTCGTTTTTAAATCAACCAAAAGTGACCTCCCATAAACGAGGACAGCGTTTGTTGGTCTGTTTAGACAACCCTGCGGGTCACCGCCCGACGCTTGCGTTGGCGGTTACGCGAATTTGACGTCAGGAAATTGGAATAAAAACACATTGGAATATTTTTATGTTATAGGGCCCCTGGCTACGTATATTCTCCAATTCTTTCCATCCGCTAACACTCCTTCCTTTCCGCCAGTGTAGGTGTGGTGGAACGGTTAACCTTCTTTTGCAATTAATTTGCCACTTCTCTTTTGCGATATATGCACAAGAAAGGAATGAAACGAGAAGACATCAGCAACAAAAGCAATTGAATAACACTGATCTTGCGTGCTCCGACAAAGAGAGTCACTGGAATTACGATGTTGATTTTTTGAGCGCACTTTATTCTACTTGTTCCGCTTGGAGACGCCACGAGCTGCGATCGCAGCTTTGCCAATGTAATGTAATCGCGCAAGAATATTTATTGATCTCTGTCATTAATTACATTGAGTGGATCCCGGCCACGGTGGCGGCGGCATTTAGGTGGGGGCGAAATGCGAAAACGCCTGTGTGCTCAGATTTAGGGGCACGTTAAAGAATCCCAGGAGGTCCAGGTTTCCGGAGTCCCCCACTTCGGCGTGCCTCATAATCAGATCGACATTTTGGCAAGTAAAACGTCATATATTAATTAAATTGAGTGACAGTAGGGCCTCTAAAATGTCATGTGTTCAACTTTTTTTTTCATAGAGCTGTGGAAAGAATGAGTACTATGACTTCGTGGCTTTGAACCGTACCCTCGCTGTTTTGAACCAAATTCACGAAGGATACTTTGAATCATGTGTATGAGAGTTGAATACTACAGCATTGGTCAACTTTCCCTGGTGTGGGATCTATACGGCGCTGTATTAAAGGATGTCTTAAATATATAAATAAAATATGTTATAGCAAGTATTTACAGGTTACTGCGCCTTTCTGAGAAATATATCTAGGCTTGGTTCCCGTCCCCCCCTCTCACATTCTCTGATAGAAATATGCGCATCACAGGAGTGTCTCGTTGCTGTCTTAGGTTTGATAAGCTATTTGTATTTTCTTCTGATTTCTAGAGAACTGTTAGTTGCAGTTCTGTTTCTATCAAGTGTTACAAGAACATTTTTGTTTACTTACATCTCTTACGTCTTCAAAGCGTGGGTCACCAAGGAGGCTTCTCTTCGCGAAACCAAACTTGCAGGCTTCGATAACGCTGCGCAAAAAAAAAAAAATAAGCAGTGCTGAATTGTCAAGTCATCTTATGCATACAGTGCCCATGACCATGGAAGGTAATGTTAAACCTTTGGATAAGTGCACACCCGCAATTGTACGATAGCTGATATATCTGCTACTTTCATGACAGGATAATCTAAAAAAATGATTATTTTCAGGGAAAATAGCTATTACTGTATTCTCAAGGTAATGTTGGAGAAAAAAATGAAAGAAGAATAAAGTTCTCAAACGGGTTGTGATATTTAATTGCGTTTCCTTCTTTAGTCATCTTATTATTGAACATTTACCAACTAGCCCAAGTTCGTACTATTTAATTCGCTCACAGAATTTAGGCTAAGCAGACGCGGCTACTGTGGTTTACGAGTAAAGTATGGAAGATACACTTTCTAGAATCTTATTCGCGATTGGGTTAGATTAAGCATGAGATTTACTCTCAATGTTTGAAATATTCGGAAACACCGCTTCACATGACTATGGACTTCACTATAGTGATAAACTTAGTGAGCTTCAATTGGCGTGGTGGATTTACAACTTGGGCGCTTTGTTACCCAAATACAAGTTTGAATGACACATTTGCAATGACAAAGAAGATCGGTGTGGCTAATGGACAACTGCCCTCAGAAGAAAGTGCCACGTCTGCCGTGGTCGACCTGCCTATAGAGCGATCTGTCCGCGACACAAAAACTACGTTTGCCTTCCTCCCTTTCCACTATGCTACCTGTCCGTGCTAGGTCAGTAGATCTTACCCACTCGGCTACCCACTCGGCTACCCGCTTATCCACTCAGTCGCACCGCCAAATGACCTTTGTCATTCACTTACGCAGCTCTTCGCTTTATTGCGAGAAAGTGGTTTAGGGAAATCTTAGGAATGCACAAACGGCCGCACATGACGGACGCATATCCACAGATATACTGCTCGAGCCATGTCAGCCATCCCATCCCTTCATAAAAACAAACAAACAAACAAACAAACAAACAAACAAACAAACAAACAAACAAACAAACAAACAAACAAACAAACAAACAAACAAACAAACAAACAAACAAACAAACAAACAAACAAACAAACAAACAAACAAACAAGCAAGCAAGCAAGCAAGCAAACAAACAAACAAACAAACAAACAAACAAACAAACAAACAAACAAACAAACAAACAAACAAAGTATCCGTTCAATGTACAGTCTAAGAATGCATCAAAGCACCGATGAAATCAGTGGGCTGGACGTGCCCATTGCTTGGCTTATGGTCGCACTCTTTTCATAATTCAGCTGTTGCCGTCTGCCGTTACAATGCTGTACCAGACAATAAAAATTTTGCTACTTTCAGTCAAACTCTGTAGACGCAGAGACTGCAACCTGCACACCTTAAGAACGCGGTCACGCCGCATATCACATACCGGTGCAGAGTGAGTGCATCATTTTGAAGCTCTGCGCTGACGTTGTTTCTGAAAGCATCCATGATAGCCATTATGTAGGTGTAGATGGCGCCACCGCCAGGTGGTGGTGCCGTGTAGAGAACTCGGCCATCTTGGAGAGTAACGCTGAGAGCAGGCTCCCATGTGGGGCGGTATGACCGCAGATCTTCGACTGTTAGGATTGCTCCTGGGTAGTACAGTACATTGGAATATTGTAACAGATATTTTCAAAAGATTCGTGGGTCTGCCAAACTCAAAGGTCAATGGTGACCTTTACAGAGTACGAGTGCGAAATCAAAGTTAAAAATGGAAATGTGTTTTCGACCGGAGGACATTTCACGATCATCTAGAGCTGAGCGTTGGCAACATCGCATTACTACGTGTGCTATTACTGGAATCAATGGACCGATGAATCAAATTGGATTACTGGAATCAAATTGCCGCTTGAATGGCCGCTCGGGGCACTTTGTGTGTATTCGCGGGCTTCTTTCACGCTCAGAAAAACACTTTTATGTAGCACACATTGAGGAACAGAAAGCTGTATCAGGAGCTTGTCATGTCACTCTACAATTTTCCCATTCACACTTTCCATCTAATTATATCATTTGAGAAGCTGCATATTTATGTAGACTAATTATGTAATTAGGCGGAAGGAAAAGAAAATTGTTTTGAGTATCTCCATGTGACGGCAAACAACACTGCCTTTGCTCTGTCCAGCTACGTGGCATTTGCATGTTTTTATACTCTGGCTAAAGTTAGCTGGGACACATAGTATAGTCACTTCGATTCCCACTCAGCGGCACTCACTCACATGCATGCTCACTTCCACTGACAGTCGCCGACGTGTCAGCCACGTTCATACTCGCCTCCACTCAAAAATCACCGTCATGCACTTTCGTTCGTACTCACGTTCAACGGCACTCACTCGTACTCATATTCACGTCTACTTAAACTGATCAGCCTATAAGATGTGCTCGCCCATGCACTGGTTAACTTGGAAAAAGTGCCTGCCCATTCACTCCCGTACTTGTACACCCACTGAATGATTAACTTACGCGCTGGCTGCGTTCTTCCTCGCTGTGACCGTCATTTTGAACTACTGAAAAAAAAAATTGAATTAGAATCTGGGATTTTTACGTGCCAAAAGCACGATATTATTATGAGGCACGCCGTAGTGGGGGACTCCGGACCACCTTTGACCACCTGCGTTTCTTCACAGTGTACCTAACTCTATGTATGCGAGCGTTTTCGCATTCGGGCCTCATCCAAATGCGGCGTGGCATGATAGCAATCGAACCCGCGACATCAAGCTCAGCAGAGAAGTGCCATAGCCACTTGGCTATCATGGCGGGTGTTAGTGGTGAAAGACCCACGAGAATAAGAATCAACGTTCAGCGAAAATGGGCTTGCTGTGAACTGAACAAGAACACTAACTGCCACGCTAATGCATGAAATCTCTAGTTACTGATCCGTAATATAAGACGATGTGATTTGATATGTTTTAATGATATGGCCAATTTCATTGCTCTTACCTTCGCTGGCGATTTCGCGAACCATCTCCTTTGCGAATGGGCCCTCGTAAAAGTAATCCGGACCGTTCTCAGCGATGGCTTCAAGCGTGCGTGCCAGGTCCTTCTGCACGAGCACCTCACCTTGCTTGAGGGGGCTACCACGCTCGAAATTCCAGAAGGCATTCCTGAGGTATCGAGTGCCTAGAATTTAGTTTTTTTATTGGGTCGGCTATATTTTGTGTGCTATGTTACAGGTTACAAAAGGGTAAGCGAGCGAAAGAATGCGGGCGAGTCCAAATTATTATTTTTTTTAACAAGAACGAGATAATCGATCCTAACGATGGACTGAAAGCCCTTCATCCAAGGAATTTATAACTATTTCCAGACACGCAAGAAGTTGACGCAAACTTTCACAATTTCTTGACATTCCTCCACTTTCATCGAGAAGACCGAAACGGAATCACCGAAAAGTGCAAATGTACCGCAATTAGCACGCGCCCATGGGAGTGAGGTAGCCGTTTACACTATCACCATCGGGTGTGCAGATCTAGCCTTCTAATGACACTCGCTTCATGGTCGCACAACGGTGAAACATAGATGGTCCCATCACTCATGGATCCCTGCTAACTGTGAGCAGATTGCGCGCTTTGAGAGCTGAGTTGCAGTTTTCTAATGAAATTGGTCGGAACGTACTGCGCTGTGGAAATAAGCTAGTGAAAATTCATTATGCCTAAAAACGGTTATCATTTCTTTTCATGATAGTCTTAGTGTCTTGGATTAGCATAAACCGTCTGGGTTTATCGGTTACCAAGGTAATTAGCCTAATTTGGAAAATTACTTGAATAACAAGAATCTCGAATAATTTTAAACGGTACGCTTCTATGAATAAGTGAATTCAGAGGAAATCGTTCTACCTCATTTATTCGATGGATGAGCTGTCGACCTGTAATCATGACTCAAGAATGTCAACCTATGTTCGCGAACAATGCTAACGATAGTGCCCATCTTAATGAGCTCCTTCGTTGCGCTCATCGTAAAGTCAGTCTGAAGTTTATCCAGACTGGCTTTAAGAAGTGTTGCACATGCGACGCCCTCAACGGCACCATGGATGGCGTCGATCATTTGGGCTGCCTGGCGCCGACGCCTGCGATGCGTCCAACGAGGATTACTTCACTGGCAGTTCCGGTGAACATGCACCTTGTGATATCGGCTGGCGAAATTTAGTAGCCCAGTTTACGGCAGATAAAGGTGTGACATGTACAAGGTTGATCATTCTTTTTATAAGGATATGGCTTGACATAAATTCAAATTATGATGCTTCATTTCATGCCGACATATATCCGAGTGGATACAGTACTATCGCGAGTCCCCCGTTTTCAAAGATTTTTGAACGCGTTTTCTGAAAGACACCTTATATAATAAGTGCGGCAAAGCCCACACGACCTAGTGACATAGTGGTGCTTCAGTAAGTAGCCCGGCAGATCGGCGCTTGTCCAGTCCATCACTGCAGGCATCTGGATCACGGGATTTTCTTAATTTGTAGCGTCATTCGCTTTAAGAATGACAGTCTGATTACGTGGAATTCATAGCAAGCTGAACGCAAGTAGTGCATGCGTCATTTCGCTTGAACACTGCCTCCAAGATTTGTTCTATACAGGGTGTTCAAAGCTAAGCTTTATGATTTTCTTAAAGTTCGGCACTGGGAGGCACGCGATGACCACCTATGTAAATAAGTTATGCGGCCAGGGGCACACAAAGTGAGCTAATAGTTATCGCTGTGACCAGCCGAATTAACTAAAATTGCAGCAAGCGTGTATGTTTCTATTGAAAAGTTAGAGGCAGTTGTGTTTCTACGCAGGAGGAGTTGGAAGAATTCTTCAAGCGTGTGTGCGCTCCGAGATATGCGATTTCAAATTTTAATGGTCGTTCGCATTATTATGGACGCACAAGAGTGAGAATCGGCGAAGAGCTCCTCCCTGATCTGATGCGACGTGGCCGTTGCGTGTAACGTGTAGTCTGACAACTGGGCGGAGGCATTGGCAAAGATGAAGGTTAGGGCACCTTATGCCCTAACCTTTAAGACATAAGATGCAATTGCTTGAGACCATAGAACTGCACTCTTTATGTTGTTCCTACTCGCACATATTGGCACTCATGTGACCGCACTAAGCATTCGTGAGCTACCGACATCGTGCTCAAACATCCTTGCAGTAAACATAACGAGGAGAAAAATTATCGTCATAAGTTCAATTTGAGGTAAACACCTTGTGGCTGTGAAACGAGTGGTCTTACATCATCAATCCACGTCCTCACTGCTTCGTCCCTCCCCCTTCTCAAAAAAAAAGAGAAGGAGAAGAAGTAGAAAAAGAAGTAATCGAACATTGTAAATCGATAAAAGTATTATCACGTAACATTTAGGTTGCATAGAAAATATGAAATCACATTTTCCGTAATCGTCGCTTTCATTTCTTCTAGAAAACAAGTGGATAAGCTGTGCACAAGAAGTCGCGTTAGTTGATGTGAGATGCTATTCACCATCGCGGATCACATGGTCCATTGGGGCAAGCAAACAAGTAGGGCGCTTCGTAGCAGAGAGCATATGGCGTATAATGCCCCACTGGGAATCCTTCGTTGGCCAAGCGAATGGCGTCTTCGAAGAGCGCTTTCCAGGGAAGCCTGCCACCTAGGCGCTCGTGCAGCTCAGCGTAGCCGCGTATCTCTCCGGGGACGGCAATGGACAGGCCGCCTGCAGATTACACCATAATGAGGCAGCAAGGAATAGAGAAATAAAGGTTAATGTAAATTGACGAGGCCACCTCACCAGTTTTGGTCACTTTGGGCAATATATCTATCTAGGGGCGCTATAACATAAAAGTTATTGCAATTTGTTTATATTCCGTTTCCGCCACTAGCCCTCCACAAGCGGTCAAACATTTTCGGGCCCCGCCCCCTTCCCGTGTCTGTCACGAGTCGTCGCGCAAACAACGAAAACACCTAATCTGATATGTGTACACACTCATTATGCACAATAAAGCAGAACAAACGAAAAGCCAAAATTCATTACGATTCTGCGATTTTTTCGCCATGAGTCCTGCGTTAGTAATAAAATTGTCTCCGGGTGCCCCTACTTCGACTGTCTGTCACACGACGTTCCAAAACCGCGAGCGCGACGTGGACGCACTAAAGAGGCACACTAATAAGCGAAGAAAGCAAACTGCACTTTTTTCGGAATAACCGAAGACTGCCCCGTTCCGAAAGGAATAAGAAAGCTGTCCACCGAGCGCTCTGGCACTGACTACTCTGAGCTGCCGTGGGGAATGTATTTATCTGCATATAATATTTTTATGGTGGCAATATAATGTAGAGCCCTATCGGAACGTATACGACATCACAGCGCAAACTCTACTTCAGTAGAGGTGCATTTTAGCGGTATTTTTAACCTTCCGGTTGCACGCCGCTACAATTTTCTACCAGTCACCGCAAGCTAAGCAAGGGGAAGCGGACTTATCATAGCCGCCAGTACCGCCTTCCTCATCCGGTTATCTAGTTTCACTGTGCCAGCTCAGACCCAGTGAAACCCTCTTTACTTGTCCGAGCTCCTCGCCTCTTATCAGCCGATTAGACAAGAAAAACCGGCCAAGGTACGCTATGGTATTCGCTTTCAAAGCAAACAAAAGTGACCTCCCAGAAACTAGGGCATTTGTTTGAGTAGCTCAAACAACGATTCATATGACAGCCCGGTGCTTGCTTTAGTGGTTACGTGAATGGGAAGTCAGGAGATACGAATGAAGTCAAAATGAAATAAAAATTGAATTCTGGGGCTTTACATGCCAAAACCACGATCTGATTATGGGGCACACCGTAGTAGGGAACTCCGGAAATTTCCACCACCCGGGGATCTTTAACGTGCACCAATGCACGGTTGTTTTTGCATTTCGCCTCCATCGAAATGCGGCCACCACGGCCGGGATTTGATGTCGCGACCTCGTGCTCTGCAGCCCAACACCATAGCCACTAAGCCACCACGGCGAGTTCAAAATGAAGTAGAGTTACGTCGTACTGTCGTTGCTGCCATCTTAAGGTAAAATGCAGCTGATTCGTATGCTTCCAAAATACGATTAAATCGAGGTGGCTATTAATTTATCGGTAAATATAAAATGTGATCTTTTATTGTATCTTGTCGCATAAGACACCCGACTCGTAAAGCGGACCAGTCAGCAAAAATTTATATGTTTAAACTACGTCGAAGTCAAACGTTGGAATTGTTACCACATACCTGACTCGCCACGCACACCTACTGTACACGCTGCCCACCTTTTTTTCTTCGAGCACCAGTACCTGGTCACTTTATTATTTACCTGCAATACTTTCATATTTTCGTTTTTAGCCAGCGGCCTACGTTTCCAACTTGCTTATCCCTGGCGTGCGTGCTCGCTAGGCTACTGGCCCTTGCATTATAAGAGTGCGATTATGAACTTTCCTCACACATGCTAAAGAAGTGCATAATATGCAAAGATTTTTTAATTTAAAGTGTCTCTAGGCCAAAGCTGCACCATCATACGTAAATTTCGTAAAGCGGCGACGCGTCACACTTAGCAGGCCCGTGGAGCAAGTGTTTAGACACTACAGAACAGCGGGGAAGGTATTGAATAACTGTTATAGTACTCCTAATTTGCGCACGAATGCTGCAAATCACTAATCGGACCCGCACCACCAGTCTAGTTCAGGTCCAAGAATAGAGATAATAGCTAGACAACTACTACAAATAGTTTAATACCACGAAAAGAGGTCACGAGCAAAAGATAATAAATTTTACATGCACAGCAACAAAACAAATCATATCGTACGTATACGCAGCTGTTAGGTGAAGAAAACTTTTTGGACAACAAATATGTGGGCCAAGTACACAAATAATGTACCATATATGACCACACTCAAGGCGTTCTTAATTGGTTAAGATAGCGTGTCTCGGGGGCATTAGGGGAATCCTTTATGCTTGCCTAGCAAAAACGCGTTTATTTCAAATCTTAATATCATTGCACTTGGTTTATTTATTCGGATTATCCATTTGGTCTTTGCGTTGTAGTCTTTCTTGTCTCCATGATATCTCCTTGACACATAAGTTGTTCTTGGTGCTTGTTACGTTAGTTATGCACCAATATGGCAGCTAAGCCAAAGGCTGCTCCAACGTAGTTTCCGCATGAATTGCGGGAATGTGTACGCTGGTTTGCAACGCGGTACTTGTCCACATGAAGTTTTTTTTTCAAGTAGTGTTATGCTAGGGTACCAAAATTTCTACTAGAGAAGGCAGCCGCATCCGCTGGTTGTGTTCGATTGCAGAGACAATCATCAAGAAGATAACCTTAATGCAACATCTATTCATCTTCTGTATTATAGACATAAAGATATGGCGCAGTAGAAGATCCAGCAAGCGTGACATTTTGTATCGAATGGCTCAAAAGTATGAAATACAATAAAAATACCCCTAGCAGCGTACGACCTATTGGAAGCACTCGATATCATCTGCGTTTTACTCGTGAATATTGTAAAGCTTTGTTATTTCTTGGAAAGCTTGCGGTGTGAAGACAAAGTGAATTCCATTCGCCGTTATCTGTTATGAATAATAAATTCCTGTACGTCACCCATGAGAGACAGCGTAGCTTTCTCGACGAACATGTCCGTGGTCGCAGCCTTGGGAGCCACCTCTCGAGAGATGAGGGACATGACCCGCCTTTCACGCCTGCATTGAAATGAGAGCGCTTACAATCGTGCCGTTATGGTTCACATTCAACGTAAATAAATGCAGTGGTATTAACATACACTTAGAGGCTCTATTATTATTTAGTATTGAAAGTCGAAACATTTGTGCAAAGGTTTCGACAAAGTTAGCCTGATCCAACGAGTGTACAGTTTGTGTGTAAGCGCCTGCAGATTGTAGTAGTTAAGCGGGGCAGAGCAATTGCGCCGAAATTCATTGATTGTATAAGGACAGGATGTCCTATATAAAAAAAAAACATTTCAAAAGCAAGTGAATTTGCGTTGACAGCGCTTCTACACGCGTAATAGAAAAAATACGAGTGGTTTCGTGTAGACGCTTTTGGGTAAGCATTGTGTTGGCATGTTCTGATCGTGAACAGATTTTAATTATTTTAGTAATGATAAGTACGATAAGTTTGCCCTTGATATAAGCGAGACCTTTCGGGACTTCTTTCAGCAGGAGAAGCGAGCGACCGATGCTTGTCATTTATCAGCTTGTCATTTAACGCCTACATAGTGCTTGACGCTTACCCAAAAATATCACGGTATATAGAAGTGCGTAGTCAGGCCCCCATGCGGCATACCTTGAGTAATGTGTTGCGATAAATCCGCCTCCGATGCCCATGAATTGCGGAAGCACAACGCCCATGCAAAGTAAGGTGGCCACAGCTGCGTCCGCTATGTTGCCTCCCTTCCCGTGTATTGTCCTGCAAAGATCGATAAAGTAAACGTGACAGAGAAACTTCGTCTGCTCGGATATGTCAATCTTCGGATTTGGCACCCTGTGAGCTATATTTATAGCAGTTTTTATTAGAGTCTCCACGATTCCAGACACCAGGAACTATCAGCTGACTTTACAGAGGGCAACGCAAAAAAATTTTTTCCCCGGATCTTTAAAAACGGGATCAGTTTCCTTGAGAGTCCCACACAAGAATTAAAAAAAAACTAAGCTTTCTTGTTTTTTAGTGACAGCCTTTGCTAAGGCAAAAGGTTAAAATAGGAAAGCAGGAAGCCTATATGCTTCGCTTGCGATGGCACCAACTAAGAAAATCGCTACGCTATGCGGCGCAGAAAGTCAGCGGCGTCGACGGGCGAATCTTGTTTGGTCCGGCGAGAGAGACGCCAGCGTGAAGCAGAACGCCTTCGCGCGTTCGCTGCGTCACTCGCATTGCCGAAGCTGAGCGCGTCGCAACTCAGCCGGCTGCCCAACACGCTAGAGAGTCGGACCAAAATGCTCGTGCCGTCGCCGAAGTGACGTGGCAGCTGGACGCTCCTCGCCAACAGGACACCGCACACCAAGCAAACCTGCAACACGGTCGCCGCAAATCGTGCGCCTTTCGCTGCAGCGGACCGTGAGTTCACGTAGCCAACATGCAACAGCTTCTGTGAAGACACGTTTCACTTTCGTGTTCTACCGATTCCTATGAAAGAGGGATCGAGCCTAATTTTTATGTCTAGCAGTGGATGCTGCGTTGCTGAATCCTGAAAATCCGAAGATGGTTTAAAACACTGTAGGAGAACAAAGACTGACAAAAAAAGAAAGCGTACTCCACAAAGTGTTCACTATCTACAGTGAGGTTATAAGAATCGACGAATAGATATCGTTTATATCCCATACGTGAGAGCATGCGCTCATTATCAAATAAGGACGGGAGAACCCAGTGCATGAAAACAAACTCGGAAGGAATATTGTTTGACAAAAGAACAAAACAACAATGCATGCAGCCAGCCTACGCCTCCAAATCTATGGAAATCTCAATATGTCAGGAGGCACAACGAGCACAGCTTGTGTGATTTCTCCAAAGGGAAGCATTCTTTGCTCCAGGCACTTTGCGGGAGGTTGGTGGGTAGGTAGGTGAGTAGGTAGGTAGATAATAGTTTTGAAAGCGCAGACAAGGAACACGGCATAAAACGAAGGTCATTCACAGGACAGGCGCAGAAGAGCGCGTGTCCTTTGAATGACGTTTGTTTTGAGCCGTGTTCCTTGTTTGCGCTTTGAAAAGTCAATTACGCACTAACTAGGCCCACAGAAAGTTCTTCTAAGGTAGGTGGGTGTTGTGTCGCCAAATTTCCGACCTTATGTAAAAGAAAGAAATTCATGATTGACACAGGAATTGAACCGTTTCCTGCAAGCAAAACAGCTCAATGCTCTAACTACTAGGCCACGATCGCACGCATACTCCTCTCGACTAGCTATATAAAATCTTTAGGCACGTGCGTCAGATGCCCGTTTCTCACATTCTTTCCTCCTGACAGCTAGCGATTTAAGATCCTCTATTAGACTGCATTCATCTTCGGGATCGGGCCACATGACATTACCAGGTCCTTTCCTCCTACTAGCGTCAGCCACTGCGAGGAACTGCGCGACACTGCATAACGCCTTCAAGATCGGCACAGCTCAAACAGGTTTCAATGCTTCGTCACAGGAGTGCCAATGACCATCGTCAACTTAACAGACACTACATGACACAGTCATCGGACCCGTAACAGCCTCAAAAAAGTACGCCGAAAAAGGTATACGATAGCAGGGGCGCTATAACGTAAAACTATTCCAAACTCTTCTATTCCAATTCTGCAATCAGCCCTTCGCGATTGGTGAAAAACTTTTTAGGACCACCCCCACTTCACCTGTCTGTCACATGACGTCATGAAAATTGCGATAGCTCCCCATTTGATATGACGTGTACACACTGATTATGCATAATTTGACCGAACAAAAGAAAAATAGTTATTTCTCGTTCGACGCCTTTCCACCATTAGCCCTCGGCTATTGGTCAAAAGTTTTCGGGCTGCGCCCACTTCACCGGGCTGTCAGGCGACGTCAGAAAACCGCAAAAACTCATGGCGTCAAAGTGATGTGTACGCGTTAAAGATGCATTATTATGCTGAACAAAACTGAATTTCCTTCTCGATAGCCGCAGGCTACCCCGTTCCCAAAGCAATAACAGGTGGCTGCCGCCGATCGCTGAGGCACTGGCTACTCGTACCTGCCGGAGAGCATGGGTTTATTTGCATGTATAAAGCTTTTTGCGTGGCCGTGTAACGTTTCGGGGAACTTTCAGAACGTTTACGACCTCGTTCTGCCAACTCTTTTTTGCTGAGGATCCGTTTTAGCGTCATTCTTAAGCTTCCGTTACATGCCGCCGCGATTTTCGACCCGAAACCTCAGGCCAAGTAAGAGAAAGCGGAGCAATCGCAGACGGCGGCACCACCCTCTTCATCCGGTTATCTATCTTCAGTGCACTGGCTCGGCCCCATTGAATCCCTTTCCACTTGAACGTGCTCCTCGCCTCTTCTGAGCCAATTAGATATGACAAGCCGCTCAGTGCAGGCAATGTTATTCGTTTTTCAAGCAAACAAAATTGACCTCCTATGAACGAGGAGAGCGTTTTATTGGTCTGTTCAGACAACCCTGCGGGTGACATGCCCGATACTTGCGTCAGCGGTTACGCAAATTTGACATCACGAGATTTGAATAAAGACATATTGGAATAGTTTGACGCTATACGGCCCCAGTTTAAATACAGATTTCTTCGTTGCGCCACGAAGTTGAAGCTTCGAAGACTGTTCTCCATCTGTCTTGTACTTAAAGCTGGTTTAGTGATGTCCAAGTACGTAGTTTGCTCGCTGGTAAACGACAGGATCCTCCTGAGGGAACGCGGCTTGAACAGGACATGCCAAAAGTTGACAAAAAAAAACACACATACACAATGGCGAAATTTGCAAAATTTCGAATTCGTTGGTGCTCTCTGCAATTGGCCGGTTACCTTGACTAATAATAAGTTTAGCATCACGATTGGCGGAAATTTTCTCTTGCGAACAATTCTAGCGTAACATATTGGTTTCTAAATACGGGCCCAGGTTATTTTTAAACCACCTACCTGAGAACATCGCGCAATTAAGAAAGTGACATTTATTTGCTCCTCACAATCGACTGTTATTATTTTTTCTCGAACAAAAATTATTTGGAGTGTCACTTTAAGACAAGAATTAATTTTGTATCACATACTTTAAAGAGGGAGCAGTTAGGGGCACTTTTGTGAGGTACAGCGCAGCTCAGTTATCTTCACAGGCTGCACATCTTTGGCGTAACCTAATCTTCGCAGAGGCTACTTCCTCCCCTCCCCTAGCGCAGCCAGTATTGCACGAGTGAGGAAGTGGATGCGCCAGCAGCGTTTGTGACGTCGAGCCGGCGATGTAACAAGAAAGGCTCGCAAGAAGTGGGCATTGTTTATGATCGTGGTTAAGATACTAAAGATAAACTCGGCGCGATATATCCACACAAAAGGAAGCACGTGATCAGGCTTGATCACGTGCTTACCAGCGCACAGCAAGCGTAACTAGCATCATACTTGCCCTCAACATATCTCTCCTTTCCAAACGCAGAAACATCGCTCGCCTTTGTCTGTTCCATAAAATATACCACTTAATTCCTACACTCAAATCATGCTTGATCGAACCAGCCTTTTTTACTTCTGCACGCTTGGACCATCGTCATAAGGTGAACATCCCATTCCACAAAACGTCTACCTATGGTAATTCATTTCTTCCAAAATCATGCCAGGAATGGAATCACCTACCGGATCCACTAGTCTGTATAACTAACACAGATAACTTCCGTAAGGCACTTACTAATATTATCTAGTATGCCTTGATGTGAATGTATAACGAAGCAATTCCGTTTTCTCCTGATCAGTATTGTTGATAAGTTTTCTTTTTTTATTATCTACCTAATCTGCAAACATTGTAATTTGTATTATGCTTTATTTTCTATCATTCTGTGCTTATTGTCTCACTCTAACTTGTCCTATATACCATGTATTTATATTTAATCTGTATTACTGAAGTTTTCCGTTTTTCTTTGTATAATTATATTTTTTACCATATTATGCTTTTTTTGTGTCACTTTCGAGTTATTTTTACGTTGTACCATGCATTGTCATCTGATTAGTATTCATGTTTCCTTTCTCCTTTCTTGCATACTTATCTGTATTTATTTGCCCCTCCCCTCTGTAATGCTTCATTGTAAGCCCTGAGGGTACTATAAATAAATAGATAAATAAATAAATAAATAAATAAATAAATAAATAAATAAATAAATAAATAAATAAATAAATAAATAAATAAATAAATAAATAAATTCAAGTTATCAGTTATCACTCAAGAGTCGTGTCGTCATAGTTTTTTTGAGACGCCTAACGAGACATCTATGAAACAAGTACACTCCATTTTTATATGGAAAACTTCAATTTCTTTCAACTTCTCCGACGATTTTCCCGTGTTTTAGGCTATGCTATAGTGTCGTTCAGAACTTCATCTTTTTATTAACTTATTTACAGTATGAGCTGCCAGCCATGTCTGTAGAAGCCAATGCGGTTGTTATCTCATTAGATAATCAAACACAATAGTGAATGAATTAGCTAAATACATAATTAGTGAATTTTGGTTGTTTAGTGGATATGAGTTTCAATTTCTTGTGCAAGTAATATCCGCCTCTTTGAGCAGACCATCTCAGAGACTAAAATTGCGCTATCTCCGCAGGCTGTCTTAAAAAAAAAAGAAAAAAAAAGTCAAAGTGTTCGCTGAAACACGCTGTATAAGCTACGCTACAATGTTCACTTGTAAAATTGCAACCGAGAAGATCATTGAAAGAGAAATTTGCTTTGGCACTCGGGGCAACTTAAGACACTTGCGCCTGCTCAATTAAGTCCCTAGAGCGTTTTCAATATGAAAAACAAATAGTTCTTCAGTAAGGAGTTCAATGTACGCTTCTGCCTTGTCGTAGAAAAGAGCCCCAAGCTAACCTTTCTTACTTGGGTCATGGCAGTTTAAGCTTTTCGCTAGGAAGAAAAATGAACCTTTTCTTCAGTTACCTTGGCACCGTTGCACATAACCCAGCTTCAGTAGAGACGGCCCAGTGAGTGAAATTACCGAGGTCAGAAGAGGCCTTGTAGTGCGGGTGGCAGGCAATACTGGGGTCTTCTTGAGCGAATCCACACTTGACCACAATAACAGCGAGCACCAGCAGGGCGTCGCTGTTCCCCATGTAGCAAGCAGCTTCGGTATCGGAGAAACTAAAAGCGCTTGTGCAGCGGAGCGAATGTGCCGAATGAAAGTGCTGATGGGCTGTGGCACAGCTGGGAGTCTGTTGACGTCGCTCTGCTTGTCTGCTGGTCGTGCCTCAGCTGTTTCCCGCCTAATGATGCTTCAGTGAGGCCGGTTTGTTGAACGCTTAGCACTAGAACACAGGAAATAAAACACGTGCCCACTGATGTTTGCGGCATCTGTGGTTTGATCGCTACTTTATTTCACGAAATAGGTGCACAAAATTGAATGCCCTAATAAATGAATCAAACCAGAGGAAGAAAATGAACTCCCGATCGTCGCTGAAAAGTTTTGTTTTGTTTTGTTTCATACCATATACGGGGCATTGAAAATGGACATACGCTGTTTCCTTCACCTGTCAAAAGCAAAAATAAATAAATAAATAAATAAATAAATAAATAAATAAATAAATAAATAAATAAATAAATAAATGTCCAAGCGTCTCTACGGTTATGGCTTTCCTTGAAATTATTGCGGGGTTTCATGGTCGTCAGTCATTCGCTGTTGGTTCGTCTTTCCGGATCATCTGGACTTTCTTTCTTTCTTTCTTTCTTTCTTTCTTTCTTTCTTTCTTTCTTTCTTTCTTTCTTTCTTTCTTTCTTTCTTTCTTTCTTTCTTTCTTTCTTTCCTTCCTTCTTTCTTTCTTTCTTTCTTTCTTCTGCACATATGCGAAAATCGAAGCAAAAGCGAAACTCGCTGACTCTGTACACAGCGGCACTCGTCCTATTTCCGTCTTCTAACCGGATACGCCTCTAATTGAATGACAAGCATGGCGAGGCGACAAAATGTGAACAGGGTGCTGCGGAGCGTAGATGACTTAAAGAACGAAAGCGCTTGAAACGAATCTTTCTTTTCGTCTTGTCATATCTTTCCGGGTCGTCACTTATCTCACAACGGCGAGGCGGCGCTACTGCGCCTGTTGAGAAGCGCCACCATCGTTAAAGTTTTTTGTTCTTTCTATCACGGTTGTCGCACCACTGTGTGTTGTCTCTACAGCTACCTGCGCCTCTCTTTGCTAGTGGCCAGTGTTTGCCACTAGAAACAAATAACACGCTAGTCAACCCCCCCCGCCCCCCCCCCCCCCCCCGAAAGAAAAACCTAAATCCCGCGATACGAGCACCTAAAATCCTCTAAAAAACCAGCTTAATGCCGACCACAATTTACTAGCCAACACGGTTTTAGAAAGGTTTTGTCTACTGCCAAACAACTACTAGAAACTATTCATGACCTAGCATCAATTATTCACAAGCGCGGACACAGTGACATGATCTTTCTTGACCCATCTAAAGCTTTTGACCGTGTATCTCACCCTAAATTACTGAACTTAACAACCTTCTGGGGTCGTACGGCTATTACAAACTGGATAAAATGATACCTATCTGGTCAATATCAATTAGTTCAGTATGAAGATCAATGCACAAACTATGTCGAAATTTCCTTCGGGGTGCCCCAGGGCACTTACTGTTCTTACCCCGCTTCTCTTCTTCTTGTATATCAACGATATGCCACTCAACGTAGATGTCACAGTTCACATGCTTGCAGATGACTGCATTATTTATAAAGAAATTAAGGATCATAACGATCACGTTATTCTAAACAACGGAATTGCTTGTGTTGCGTACTGGTATTAAGACTGGCAGATGGCAGATTAATTTAGAAAAAAAAAAAAAGCTGTATGTCAGTGATAAGGAAGAAAAAAGACCCCATAATTTCAAATATACCATTAATGAAACAGAAATAAAGTCTGTGGATGAATTTAAACACCTTGGCGTTATTCTTGCTTCCGACTTAAAGTGGAGCAAGCAGGTCTCTTACATAACAAGCAAAGCTCTCACCGCGCTGTTTTCGCTCAAGCCATCTATCTCCTCCGCATCCCCTACTACTAAGTTGCTCGCTTGCTCAACCCTAGTTTGTTCGATACTTGAATATGGAATTATCTGCTCATTTCCTCACAAAAAACAACTTATAGTGAAATTGGAAGGGGTCCAGAAGAGGGCAGTTTGATTCCTTTTTAATAAATATCGTACGCAGGAATCTCCTAGCGATCTCCTTAATAAAGCTGGTCGTGCCACTAAAAACAGTCGAGCCCATTTCTTGCGCCTTAAGTTCCTCTACCTACTCTTGAGTGGAGCCCTTAAAAGTTGACATAAACCAATACCTGTTACAGGCACGTACCCAAGGGGAGACCCGGGGGCGACCGCTCCCCCCTCCCTTCCCTATCAACCCACGCCACCACTCCTCACACACATTCCTAAAGCGCCGACAAATCAATGTAGTTGACGGTCAACATTTTGCCGCCTTTTACAGTGAAAGCAGTGTATGAGTAACTTCTGCAGTTTTTCTCGGCATCCATTAACAGAAAAAATCATCATGTGAGCCGATGCTGGTAATAGTGAAGAAAGGGTCCAAGATAAATGGCACATACCCCTTTGGACTCGGGAACCTACAACGCGCCCTTCGGAGTCTTCGGGACCGGCCCACGTATAGGGAGCTCTTAACGCCTGCTTTGCCTTCACCATGGGTGGACCTGGTATTGCAATATTTTTGGAATGGCCTACGTATGGGGAGTTTTGAATGCCTGCCTCACTTCCGCCGGGGGTCCGCCCGGTGTTGCAATATCTTCGGGGTCGGCCCACGTATGCGGGGAGCTTAACGCCTGCTTCACTTCCGCCGTGGGTCGGCCCGATATTGCATTATCTTCAGGCCGACCCACAGTGGAGGTGAAACACTTTGCTTTTCGTTTGAGAGCTTTGACTGTCGTCAGCTTTCGCTGCCATTCCATCTTCACAGAGTGGAATGGTTGTCAATTTTTGCACTCGTTTTGGATGGCGGTAGTTATCGGCATCTCCTGGCGTGTGGAGACCAGTTTTGTCATCGATTCGGTGTCCGCGCTACTAACTCAAGATAAATTCAGTTGTCACCATCTGTTGCAGCAGGGAGGACGTAGTTTATTGTCTTAATTAAAATATTTTATTTTCTTTATAATGCCCAACAAAATTTTTATCTGACCATCTATTTAACGATCACGCGCATCGCTGTTGCTTCGTTAGTTCAACCTTCCTTATTTAGAGTGATGCAGGGGCCAGGAAATAGATTCGGTTCATAGTAAGCTGGTCTGTATGCTCGTGGAACAAGTTGTTGCAGGAGAAACCTGTGAGTTGCGGTTAACTTTCCCTTTTGCTTCATTATTTCCTGGCGAGCGTCGCAGCCAGCGTCGCTCGCCGCGACGCTGACAGATCTTCGGAACGATAAATCTGTGACATGGGTTAGATAAGGTGGAAAATTAGATATTGCAAAACAGCGTCCATCATCAGACCCTGCAAGAACCATTAAACCCATAAGCAATATGAATGTCACCCGTTACCTCGTCTGCCTTTTCCCTAATTGTACAGCACTTTTCGTGCATAATTGGCAACTGGAAACAAGAGTCGCAAGGAGATGAGAAATTAAGCGATCTACTAAGGGAGAAAGCCACAGCAACAGCCAAACAGGGAGGAAAAGCGAAAATTGTTCGTGAAAATATTTATGGATCAATATCTTTTTATTGAAAAAGGAAGTAGAGAAAACGCCACCGGAAGTTGAGAATAATTCCGCGGGGTGAATGACGCTTCTGCAGTTACGAATCGAGCCGCTTGACGTATCCACTTCCCTGCTGCGCTAATGGGAGTATTTTTCTAACCTTCCACGGTGGCCTCAGTACGTCTAGAACCCCACAGCGTCCTGCGCTCTACGCAGTTGTACGAGACTGGGGACCACGAGCCGTTACGCAACTTCCCAAATAACAACACGAATCGGTTTTGGCACTTGGTAGAGCCGCAAACGAGGGATGCAAAAGAATTGTGATTGTTCGCCAAATATACATTTCTCTATAATTCTTCCAGAGCTAATTCGAAAAACGCTACTAGAAATCTTTAATTGGCACTTTCGCTTGTTAACTTGCTCTTGGCAATGTTCTTCCTGCGCATCTTTATGCGCGATTCCATTTTATGTGGTTCTTTGTTTGCCAAGTAAAGAAGCGGCGTATCTCGCAGGTGTACCTGTGAGATACACGTTATTTCAATTCTCTTTTGCGGGTTTACGCGTCTTTATGGCGAATGGTGGGCACTATACACACTTGTACTAGTAAAAGTACCCTTCCCCTAATTTGCATAGAAATGTTTCCTTGGGTTAAGCCCGAGTTGCTTGGCTGGTGGTGGGAGCGCGCGACGCCTCGTCGCGCTGTTTTCGCTCAAGCGATCTATCTCCTCCGCATCCCCTACTACTAAGTCTCACAGGGTTCCTCGTGTATTTCCTCCTCGTTCACGCCGTCCGCGTCCGCGGACGAGGCTCGGGGCAACATAAAAAAAAAAAGGCCTCCACGAACTACAATCAGGGGCCTGACTACAGGTTTAACTACTGAGTAGTGATTAAAATTACCACATGATTTCCTCTGTTTAATCTTCGTATGATCGCGAGTCCTCTGTGTTTATTGCGTGGTTGGCGTGGGCGGGTATAGGGTCGCTGTAATCACTGATCCCGTAGGCCTCCACCATGCCAATCTTGCGAACAACGTGCTCGGGCAGCGTGTAATGTACCAGCCCACATATTAGGAAAGCAGTTGTCACCTCAGTGGACTTTATGCTTCTTAACATCGATTTAATCACATTCAGCAACATGTTTGCGACACGTGCAGTGTCAATTATGGTAAAAATGGGCATCTTTCTACACGCCCCCCAAGAAAGCCAACGTTACATGACTACTATTAAAAAGTCTATCCCCCGCAAGAGTACAAATATGCCCACCAGGCAGCTTAAAAACTGCTAAATTTAGCTGGATAGCCGCTATATTGGCAACACTGCGCACGGCACTCCGTTGCGCTGCGCGTGTACTCTCTCCTAGGTCATGGCACCCGCCTTGCACGTGCTATCAAGATAGAACAGCTGTGCTTGGACCGGCAAAGAAATAGCGATGTATATATACGGGAGTAAAGCCTGCGAGATTCTGTCTCTGGTGTATCAAACTATCATGACTGAGCTGCAAGGAGAAGGAACAATGTGGTCGCGAATTGCAACAAACATCATGTAAAACGGAAAACTTCCGCATTTCGACCGATCTGATTTTGCGCACGGCGGTTACCATGCCAGGCTGCGTTCCTTTAGATACCATGGATTCACGTGTGAAACTGTTGAACTTGAGAGGAGGCTGCTGGCCTCGGACGCGCGAGGCTCGAATGTGTCTGCCACTGTTGTGCCCGTTCACCATGCGAGAGTACCGGGCTACATGGCTACGCGGCCACCGAACTATCGTGAAACAACGACGACGCGAACAGCAACTTTTGCAAAGATCGCGGGCATCGCGGGCATCGCGGGCCTCACGAAGGCCGCACGGTGCCAGTGACCTCATACACAGGGAGGTCGCTGTCCACTCGGGGAATGAGTGGCGCTGGCGTCTGTGCGCAAATAAAGTCCCTCAATAATTTTAAAGTACAGAAAGGCTTTGATCCAGCCGACGACGCCAGCGATAGGCTGATCGGTGACATGTGACCTTGCTCCGCCCCTTTGCCGCCATGAAAGTCCCTGCGCGCCGGGCGAAGAGCGCGCGTTTCGCCTTTTGTGCTGTGCACATTGCTGCGATAATTTCATCCGGGGAGGGCCGAAGTGCCTTGTTGCTGTTAGGTTGGGTGCCGAAACCGGAGGGAGGATGGCAAGAAGTTATTTCGCATCCCGCGCGGAACCAGAACCTAACCTGAAGAAATGTACGGTTGCACAGAATTAGGGGGGGGGGGGACGGCAGGACTGAACCTTCGGTAACTGCACGACTATGCGAGGAAAGTAACGTAGAGAGATACGAATGTGCGAGAGAAAGTGTACACGTGTGTGTGCAGAGCTGCGATAGTATTTCATTCGCGCGCATGAATGTTGATGGCCGAAGTTCATGGAGATTAATGATTTTAGGTCATTATGAACCCGTTGACTTAGCAAGTGCAGTATGACCTAGCATGCAAGTAAATAGCGGGGCAGAAGTGCATTAACTAGCTGACAAATATCCGCATTGCTTTTTACGTAATCTCCACCACAAGCAACGGGCGGTGACCCGCAACGTTGTCTGAACAGCCCAATCAAACGCTCTCCTTGTTCATAGGAGGTCAACTTTGTTCACTTTCAATATGAATAACACTGCCTACACTAAGCAGTTGTTCGTGCCTAATTAGCTGACAAGAGGCGAGGAGCCCGTTCAAGTGAAGATGGTTTCGATGGGGCCGAGCAAGTGCAGTGAAAGCAGACAACCGGATGAAGAGGGTGGTCCCTGCCTCTGAGATTGGTCCGCTTCCCCTTACTTAGCTTGCGATGGCCGGTCAAAAATTGTTTCGGCGTGCAACGGAAGGTTAAGAATGCAGCTAAAACGGATCCTCAGCAAGGAATAGTTGGCAGAGCGATGTCATATACATGTTTAAAGGGCTCGCTAACACTTTACTGCCACGCAAAAAGCTTTATTATACACAAATCCATGCTCACCGGCAGGTCCGAAGTAGCAAGTGCCTGGGCGATCAGCGGGCTGCCATCTTCTATTCCTTTCTGAATGGGGCAGTCTCTGGTTATTCAGAGAAAAGTTCACTTTTGTTCGGCACATCAATGCATCTTTAGCGCCTGCACGTCTCTTTGACGCGGTGAGCTTTCTTGGATTCGTGGCGTCGCGTGACAGACAGGCAAAGTGGGCGCAGCCCGAAAACTTTTGACCGATAGCAGAGCGTTAATGGTGGAAAGGCCTTGAATCTGGGATAATTAATTTTGTTCGGTTAATAATGCATAATCAAGGTGTGCTCGTCATATAAGATTGGGAGCTCTCGCAGTGTTCGTGACGTCACAGGACAGACAGGCGAAGTTGGATGTGGCCTGAAAATTGTTTGACCAATGGTGGAGGGCTGATTGCAGAATTGCAATAGAAAAGTTTGATATAGCTTTACGTTATAGCGCCCCAAATGTGGATGTATGGTGATTTCTGTTCACTATTTTATTGCGGCTTAAGTCCCTTAATATACAGATATATAGATAGCAGATGTTAAGGCCCGAGGGCACTTCCTCGGGTGGACAGGTTTTCGAAGGCTCACCACATTGAATCGGATGAGCCCCTCATGCCATACAAACGTAATGTTACGAGCTTAAACCCTTGAGGCAAAAATTGTAACTTTTATATTTGTGCCATTCTTATGCAAAGTTTAAGTTTTGATATGGCAAATCGATTTCTAGATTAAAGAGATGCGGATGTATTCTCCTGTCTTGCGCAACTACGATTACAGACCTCCGAAACGCTCGCTGTGTCTCACGGACAGTCTTTGCTAACAGACATTAAGTTAACTTCACGGAGACCAATCCACTGGCATTCGTACAAAATATTGAAGAACCTGGAAATAATCTTGCGCGTGGATGGAAAGTGTGCGCACACGTTTACGTTGCTGATATAAATAACGGCGGATACTTTAACTGTAGAATCTCTTTACCTGATACCGCGCGAGAAATGTTCAGCGATGTGTGCTAACTCCGCTTTTTCAGGGAGAACGAAATGTGCACATGCGGTGCTCGCATTAAAATTGACAGCACACGCGGCGCCGCAGCTGGCTTGCAAGTTTCCGGCGATTTTCACGCTGAACACGCCGGGTCATTAACGCACACGGCGATAAAAAACACGTTGAACAACCCGCTGAGTGCTGTTTTCATACACGCGTCTTTAGTGCAGCGAGCTAGGTCAGCGCTCCCCGTGTTTCATGTAAGTTGAGCGAAAGACGAAAAGAAAGAGTGGCAAACAGTGGCTGGGTGAAATTTCCAACGCCACTTGTTGTTCGCCGTTACATGTGCTGCTCAGACAATTCTTCTATATTTAGTTTAGGAGAAATACCTAAGACGAATTATGCAAAAAAATACAGTTCACCTCACGCAAAAGTCAGCTTCTAGTTCTCGCCTCGCCCCACTTTAGGAGCCAATTGTTGACCTCTGTGTTTTCTATACGTACTGTGTAAGGTTCTTTTATACCTGACCCACTTGTCTCCAGCCTCTGTGGGCGCTATCAGTAAGGTTGTGCCTACTATACATAGAAGAGAAGAGGTTAAAAAAATTTGGTGCAGTGGCCCACACGAGATGGGAAACCGGCACACTTTGTATTAGAACTGCTTTCTCAGCCCTTTAGAATGTCAAAAGTAAGCTTTACACCATTCGACTTTGCACAAAACGCTCAACGATTCCGTAAAACCACTCAGCACACGGAAACTCATATCACCCGCCTCATTTCCAATTTTTAAACAGTATCACGCATAACAAAGACCACAACGCCAACGTTGAACTTAAGCGCTCCTTTATTAGTAATTTAGTCCTTCTTTACGACGTACAAATATTGACTACAATATATTACCGTTGATACTCAGCGAGGTGCCCTAGGCAAATTTGGTCCCTAGTGCGAGCCGCTGTAGCTTCTACTTCTACCACATTGTCTAATTTGTCTTATTGTAAACTCTACTAAGCCCACGCGGCTGCTGTGGCCTCTCTCATTGGCTCAAAACGCCAGCATTGTGGACTTCAGCATGGCGGAATCGGACGATATCTATAGAAGAGCAGCCCCCTGCTTTGTTTTTGTGGGGGTAGGTGCGCGTTCCAGAAATTTATACGTGTTTTTTCCCTCTTATATAGCTGCAGTAGCAGGTCGTCTCAGGTAGGAGGCCATAGTACAATCCATGAGCTTGCTTAGAAGAGATGAAGACAAGGGGGCGGGGGGGGATGGCAACCAGAGATCTTTGTTCGAAACAGAATGCGCTTTGTCGTTTAAGCGTCACAAAGTGGCCGGTCTGCAAAATTTGTGACAGCGGAAGGGAGAGAACAGCCAATCGGCCACTGAACTCCGCGGAAGTTGGCATACCTTGTTTGCCGTATGCCTGGGGAAGATATAGTGCAAAAACATTTTCTCACCTTCCAATGAATAAAATGCTTATATAAAAGAATATATTTTTCTTCTCAAGCTTAAAGATGTTCTGAGATCGTAATACGTACAACTACTAAAATTTCTTGCTATTATTTTCTCTGCATGGTCGCTAGTTGGATCCGAACGTGCCATTCCGGAACTGCAGCAGCCGTTTGGATCTACTCGAGCTCACCAGACGTGCCATGCAAAGCCGGTCTCGTAGTGAGCGCGTAGTCGCTTGAATAGAAGACCTCTCACTGCGTTCTTTTCTTAACAGATGACGCGTTCGGTTTGAAAACGATTGATAGGAATGTGTCGTCATTTTGACGTCACCAAAAACGTGATCGCACCTTGCGCCTGACGGCATCGGCGCGGCCTGGGCCAAGAGCGTGAGGTGAAACTGAGCGCGCGTTTAGAACAACGGTCCCCTGTCGCGCCCCAAGGGCACGATCAAATTGTACTTCAGTACCACGTGTTGCACCCTTTATTTGTCCAGAATGTGTAGAATGAGGTGCGCTGCGAATAGCAGTCCGCTATCGTTTGTCACGCATTATAAGGGAGTCGCCAGGGGCTTATTTGTTAAGCATATTATCGCCGTGGTCGTAGGGACGACAGTAGCATGCACAATGTCATTCAGAGGCACTTGAGAAACGGCGAAGCATGGTGCACAGTTCAACAAAGGCCCTATTGTATATTTTTTACCCTGTGCTGGTTCTGTCTAATTTTTTCCTCTCCATGAATACCACGTACGGAGAGAAACTCAAACTATTTCGCTCCCACAGTTTTCCAAGCCTCATGAAGTAGCAGTGGTAACGTAGAAAGTACATTTTTTTCCACATGGATATAATAATGAGTACGGAGTAAATGAGGACTTTTGTTTATTCCAGGAAAGTGAAAACTACTTAATACATTATGTTCCATTGGTCTCTCTTTCGAGCTACTAGGAGTGTTCTGGCAGCTCTATTTACATATGGCTGGCCGAAATCGCATACTCCA